>NC_142105.1:3825000-3905000 GCF_056152115.1 Neolamprologus brichardi | reverse complement strand
TTGATGCATATGCTGCTTTGTTTTGCAAATTTGCATTATAATATTTATTTTCATTTTTCCTGCAGTATATAAAAATTGGTGTATTTCAAAAATAAAACTATGAAGACACTTAAAATAAATTTCCTGTGGTGGGAAACTATTTTGTGCAACTTTTATGTATTTACAGTTTTGAGGGATAAGCCTCTTAAATTTCTCTAACTAGAAATATATGTTCAAAAAACAAAAACGATTTTCAAATTTTTTGTAGTTTATTGCGCTTTTTTGCAATTTATGTAATTACTATGCACTTAATGCATACATATTATTAAAATTTAGGCTGTAATGGTTGTATTGATGTATATCAACTTGAAATGCTCCCATAAATGGCTCCACAGCATGTAAACATATAATATAAGCTCTGGCGGACTTGGTTCTATGGTAGGTCTTAAAGGTTAAATTCACATAAGCAATGTATTTTAGTAGTGACATGATAGTTTTTGTAAGATAGATAACTGAATAAAACAGTTCATTCAGTTGTATTTGCCCATGTTTCTGTCATTTGTCTCAGTGTCACTGCACAGTATTGTTTGCATCAAGGTCTAGCTCAGCCTTTAACTGACCTGGCTTCTATGTGCTCTGTCCAATTTGATTTCTGGCCATAACAGCTTGTGTCAACAGGAGCTTTACTTCAGGAAAGGAAATTTTAGTTTTAGATTATTTTATTTCATTTTGAAGGAGAATTGGCCAACCATGAAAAAAAAACTTGTATTTGGTCTTTGAAAGGTCGGGGTGACATGAGGTGTTACTGTCTACCTGCTACCATTTTGAACCTCCACAGATGATTTTCACCCAGTCATTTCAGCTTTTTGTCATTCCCACAAACCTCTTGTTGTTCATTAGTCATCACTGCATAGAGCCCAATTTTAAATGCGACTCTACTGAGTCTTCAAATCGATATGCTTGTGCTTTGAGTAAAAAAGTATGCCATTGTCCTATTTAATGGTATTTGCCCTAAATAGCTTTGTTGGACTCTTTATCCATATAGGCACTTTTAGCTTTGTGACACTAGACTTGTTTGTGTCCTACAGTTTAATTTCCTTTCTGTACTCCATGTCACCATGGCAATGTTGAGTCAGTGTCCCCTGCTACAGCCTCTCTGACCATTGAACCACAAATTAATGGTGAATAATGGCTCAATTCCCCATCAATGCTGCCAGGACAAACAGGTCAAAGCAGCAGGATATGTCCCATCTGAGAAAAAGGTTTTTCACTGTCAACCTGGGTTTTTGCTCACGCTGAGAGCATCCTTTAAATTTACAATGAGTCTGTGAATTCTTCACAGCTTCTGAGACAGCACCTATGAATCATAAATAATTTACAGTCATGGATTTCTGGTACTGTGTATATATATATATATTTTTTTTTTTTTTTTTTGTGGGTAGTGTAGGAAAAGTCATTCAAAGGTTTTCCCTTGGCTTGTGTTCTTATTTCCATGTGTCACTAGAATGCTAAATGGTCTGTAAGTTAAGCAGTTGTTTAGTCATGCGTGTACGATAGCTATTACTATAGACCTTATTTACTATACTGAATCATTGTAAGATAACATGCTGCAGTTAGACATATGAGAAATATGGCTATATAGGCAAATGTTCTTTGTGTCGATCCGATTTAGTTTATAAGGTTGTTACAGATGTGCAAACATCCATTGTCATTAGGCGTGACCCCTTAAATTCAACTGAAAACTGATCTGTCAGTTTTACTTCTCACTACTTCATATATTATAAAGAATATTGGTTTAAGAAAGGAAGTCATTGCACTTAGATTTTCACCCTTCTATTATTAACTAGTTGGTTGCATCTGAATTTCTCAAATGTGGCCCTTGCAGTTGAGGCTTGCAGTTCTTTTGTAGATGCAATATTGACTTTTGTTAGCTGTAAACTGAAACATTATTGATTTCTTTGATCTCTTTTTCTTTCTCTTGTAGACCTAGAGAACAATGTTGCACTCTTTTAAGTCACCAGGCAATAAAGATGATCCAGACAGCAATAGTCCTTGTGTGTAATGCATTAGTTGAGTTTGACAGTCTATACTGATAATATCAATGCAAAATGGGCAATAATGGCTATTTTTTTATGTATGTTTACATCAGTGCATTCCCTTCAGTCACGTTTGCTTTGCCAGACATGTTGAGTGCCGATCCAACACTTTTTAAGCCAATTCCATTTTTCATGGTACAAAAAGATAATCTTGACAAGAGTTTTAATTTACAGCTGACTCCCCCTGCCTGCAGCAAAGCTTTTGTCAGAGTTTTTATAAGAGTATGTAAATTTGCACGTGCATGTGCACACAGTAATTTATGGCATACTTACTTGTGTGTGTGTGTGTGAATATGTTTGCGTGCCCAAATTTGAGTGTAGGCATGGCTTTGTAGGAAAATGCATTTGCAATTTTGTTTGATGAGAGAATGAGATAGAAAGGCAGCAGACGTGATGTTGTGTGAAGAGATGGGAGTATGCAGACACATAGTGTCATTCCCTCAGTATCACCATTAAATCTTAATCTTCTGGCCCCTCATGGGAGGAGCCAGCCATGCATGGGATTGTGTTTTGCATCTAAATCAAGATGTCTTGTTCTTTCAGAATACTTCATTGAGACAAAGTTTGATATGTCTGTTTTCAACTTCCCATACATCTGGATTCAGCAGCTGATCATCCAGCTGTTGTTGTTTATGCTAAAGTCTTGTTAAATGCAATTTCCTCATAAACTGTAACATCTGTAACCAATTATAAAGAAAGAGGGAAACTAAAACTCCAGAGCAGAGCACTAAAGTTTTTATTCCTGATTGGTTTCAGCACGTTGCATCATGTGGGCTCACTACTTGTGGCACTTGATTCCACAAGCTAAAAGTAGACAATTATATATTCGATTCAGAACATCCTTTCTTTCTAATAGTGGCTTAATGCCACCTTCATCCTATTTCCACGTTGATCAGTTTCGGTGGTGTACCGGAACAAACGTTGCTCATTAGACTAGTATTGTCTCGACTATTAATCATTCCAGCTTTTGTAGTAATATTCTTTCTGCTTATTCTAAACTTTGGATGAACTAACTTCACACTTTCAAATTGCTGCTCCTTTTAAAAGCTATAAGAATATTACATAGAAAATCAGTGTGGAAATCACAGAAGAGACAGGAAAACACAATCTTGATATCAGAACTTTTAATAGGAAAGTGTATTGCCTGTAAATCACCCTGAAGATACCAATGACAGTACGTTGTTTTTATATCATTAACATCAGATATAGTTCATGTCATCAATACATTGTAATATTGGATTGAGGTAAATGCTTTGTGCTAATAATTAAGTGGCTCATGAGATTTATTAGGCATTCACTTTAAGAAAAGCAAATTATTAGCAATACTTTGAGAATTGCAGTTATTTTGTTTTTATGTATATGTCCTTTTTGTCCTTGAAATAGTACCTATGGCTGTGGATTTGCAGTGTTTGTACTGCATATAACCTTTGCATAAGCCTATGAACATTCCCAAGGTGGGTGATTGTGACTAATTCCTTTCTGTCATAAAAAGGAGATTTTAAATGCAGCAACTAGCCTTTATTATAAAGGGTACTGTTTCCACACATCTCAGCAGGAAGTGGCTTATAGGTCTTTATTACCTCCCTTTAGGACCATCTTCTCATTTAGGATAAGAAGTTAGCCTTAGTTGGGACATTTCAGGATGTCTTCAGTGTTGGAGTCTGGTGGAGCTTTTATATTCAACTGACACAAAAAAATGAGTGTTTATTCATTGGTATTAAAGAATCTGGTGGTGACATTTGGGGATAGAGGACATGATTTGTGTTCTCATTGTTTTCTTTCTCCAATGAAGTAGTAAATTTTCCCCAACATCAATTTCGATATGGTATTATTAGATCTGGCTGCACACTTTCAGATATGAAAGTGAAAAATTATCTTTGTGAAAGAGGAAGGCTTCAATAGCACATTGACACTTAATGGAAAGCCTGGCTGCTGTTTCAAAGGGTGAACACAGCAAGGAGACTGGTTTGGAGAGCTAAAACTGTTTACTTCAGACAGGGATAAACCAGAAACAACTCCTTTTACTACACCAACTTCTGATTTATTCTGGATAATGTTTCCCTTTTTCTTTCTCGTAGTTTCATCTTCTTTTCATTTGTGGACAATGTAATTTATTGAATTATGTGTGTGAGACAGTATATTGGAAACAAGAAAACACATGAGCTGCCTTGAAACGTCAGTGATGACTTCAGACTTTTAGAATTTCTATTGCAAGTAGAAATATTGTAAGTAAAGCCTAAAAATGACACCTAACTCAAGAAATGAGCCAGTGTTGTGTCTATACATAACAGACATAGCCAAGAACCTACTAGCTCGTACTAACCTTGAATTGTTTAGATAGCCTGTTGCCATTAAATATTAAGATGGTACTGTAGGATAGCACATTTTTTCTTAACCTTGTATAAAGGAAAAATGAGTAACTGGATTGTTAATTAAATTTATTAAAGATAATTAATGTAAGCTATGAAAACCTTTATGTCAAAAAATGCATTTTGTGCCACCAGTTCTTCTGGAGCCTACGTGACATCTTTGTGTTAATGGATTTGCCATTTTTTAAATACACCTGTTATTTCTTATTGTTTAGTATGACTAACCTTCCATTATCCTCTGACACTGTCCTCCAAATGCTATTATGGGGGTGATTAGGGAAATGCCAGCAGTGATCAGAATTTTTGGCCTTGATTAGAGAATATTCACCCTTTTTGTTACTGTCAAGAATGATCAAGAGGAGACAACTTTTGCTAAGTGAGTGAACGTGACTGGGAGTGTCATCATCATCTCTTTAACACAGCAGCCCCCGCATCTGTGTGAGAACATATTAACATGCTGGCACACTGTCATCCCCAGTGTCCTACTTAGACCAGATGGGCCTTATTCAGGTCTTTCAAAAAACACAGGCATGAAGGGATCTTAAATGTCAGCCTCAATATCACCAAAGCCATAATTAAGAATGCACCAGCAGAAGGACATGCACTTCTGTGGCCTAACTAGACAGACAGACTGTGCCATATCAAAAATCTAATTAATTAATTAAAAGAAATAATTACGGGGTGAACTGTCAAAAACTCCAAACAGTTTAGCATCAAAAGACTGTGCAAAAAGTCATATCTGTATGTAGACGATGTTACGGGTTCAGATATTGAGGGTGAGCACAAAAACAATAATGGTCCAGAAGAGCTTCGGTCAAACAAGGATTTTAATGAACACACATATGTGCGGGGAGATGAACACTGCACACATCAGCAATCACCTGCCCCAGCTTTACAGAAACAATTATTTTATATCAGGGTATTGTTTATGACGCCCAGTGTTGGGAAGGTTACTTTTAAAATGTATGCCATTACAGATTACAGAATACATGCCCTAAAATGTATTCTGTAACGTATTCCGTTACGTTACTCAATGAGAGTAACGTATTCTGAATACTTTGGATTACTTAATATATTATCATGCTGTTTACAACTACATGAATGTACTATTGCTGTGATTTATTACTGTTACTGAAGGTCCGCGGCTCCGAACCGTAGTAAAGGGACCTCTGGCTAATACGGTGGGTTCTGTGTCGGCTCGTAGCCGAAAACTAGCTTTACCTTGTTGTCTGGGTCAAGAGAGACAGAGAGAGGCGTTGAAAGGCTGCTCCAACGGGACGTTTCGGAGGAAAACACGAACACAGTGTACAGTCGAGTCTTAATAGCTTACTTACAACTGGGCTCGTCAGGCTCTCTTCTTGGCTGCAGTGGTTATTATTATATTTACATGCTTCCAGCTCCCGTTTTTGCTCGATGACAGCTCGTACTTTTCCTTTTTCTCCCTCCCTCGCTCACAGACACATAACGGGTATGGCAGTCCATTCTCCCTGCAGCACAGACTACACTGCCCATGATGCTACATTCTTTAGAGCTATACCTGTAGCATTCTGCCTATTAGCTTAGCACAACAACAACAAAAAGGCCTCTCTCACCGAGGAAACACGCAGAGCGAGAGCGTCACCCTGTAACCATGGCAACCGTAACGCTGCCACCTGGAACAACAGAACGTAGCTGTCAAACAAAACCCAAACAGTCCTGACCCGCGATAATATGAAACAGGGAAGTATCGCCGTGTAATCCATTTATTTCAACAAAGTAACTGTATTCTAAATACCACCTTTTTAAACGGTAACTGTAACGGAATACAGTTACTCATATTTTGTATTTTAAATACGTAACGGCGGTACATGTATTCCGTTACTCCCCAACACTGATGACGCCCCTTCATTGCGTCAAAGCACATACAATAATACTGACGACTTTCGACATGTATGGAAAGAGCCTTCTCTCCGTCTCGAGGCCAGGTGCCGACTCTCACTTGTCTCCTGGAGCAGACCGTCCCTTTCACAGACATACTTTTGCAGCTACAGGCATTTGCAAACTGTTATTCAAACTCCTAGCCTAAACATGAGCCCAACTGTTGTCTGTGTGTGTGTGTGTGTCGACCTCCAACGCACTCAGCCTCACCCCGCCCGTTGGCGCTTCTAACCTTTCACCAGACAGAAGCTCTCAGTGGTGTAATAATCATAACTAAAAGTATATGTGATCTATTGAATAAATGTTTTACCAAAATGCCCCTACTCAAAGCTTAATAAAAGAATGCTTTTGATGAAAATAAGAATTAATGCAATGGTTAATGATAATGATTACGAAATTAATTATGATGATTATGAATAGTAACAGTAAAATAATGTCTTTAATTCCACAATTATCAGTGTCACCATTCTAACAGAAATCAGAGGGTCAAAAATCAGTGCCATGAAAATGTATTTTCCCCCTTCTTGATTTCTTACCTCTAACATATTTATCACGCATAAATCTTTTATATAATTATCAAAAATATTTTAATATTAAGCAGAGATGACCTCATTAAAAACAATGTGTAAGGTTAAAATAATAATAATAATAATAAACCTACCTGGCCCTATTTGAAAAAGTAATTGCCCCCTAAGCCTAATAACTGGATATGCCAACAGCAAAAACTGCAATCAAGCATTTGAGATAACTCGCAATGGCTCTTTCACATCGCTGTGGAGGAATTTTGGCCCACTCTTCTTTGCAGAATTGTTTTAATTCAGCCACACTGGAGAGTATTTGAGAATGAACTGCCTCTTTAACATAATGCCAGCCTCTGTGTTTCTGAGCTTGAGATGAATCTTCTTTTTTTCAGTGCCCTGTTGTGCCAAACACATTTGCTTTGCCAAAAAAACGCTCTACAAACTCTCTATAGGCTCCTTCGGTTTGTCAACTTCTTTTTATGTGTTGTTTTTGTTCATGTTATTGTTTTCCTTTCTACTATTATTATTATTATTCGCATAAATGTATGTATTGTGTCACAGGGTCATGAGTAATCAAGCCCCATATTATCTTAAAGATATATAGTGTCAATCACATTAATAGACCGCTAGCACTTAGACGGCCCGCTTACTTGTGGTGCCTCGTATACTTAAAAGTAGGCTTTCAGCCCCCTCCTCTGTGGAACCAGTTCCCAGTTTTCTGGCTTAAAACTTTCCTTTTTGCTAAAACATGGTTGAGGTTAGATCAGGTGACCCTGAATCCTCCCTTGGTAATGCTGCAGTAGACTTAGGCTTCTGGGGACTTCCCATTATACACTGAGTGTTTCTTCTTCACTCATCTTTTTCACTCACTATACGTTTACACACCACTCTGTATTTAATCATTCATTATTATGAATCTCTGGCTCTCTTCCACAGTGTGTCTTTTATCCCGTCTTCCTCCCCTCATCCCCGACTGGTCACGGCAGATGGCCGTCCCTCCCCGAGCCTGGTTCTGCTGGGGGTTTCTTTTTGTTAAAAAGGAGTTTTTCCTTCCCATTGTTGCCAACTGCTTTCTCAAAGGGGTCATTTAATGTTTTGAGTTTTCCCCCTCTATTATTGTAGGGTTATTACTTACAATATGAAGTGCCTTGAGGTGACTACTGTTGTGATTTGGCACTAAATAAATAAAATTGATTTGAAATTGAATTGAATTAATAATGGCAACAAAAGAGGATGAGCACAACAACATAAAAACATCTTAATCTGATTTAAGTCCAGACTTTAAGTAGCCATCCCAAAACCATCATTTTGGTTTTTTTGAGACATTCAGAGGTGGACTTACTGGTGTGTTTTGCAGCGTAACGCGAATGTCCTTGAGTTTTAGGGTGCAAAACTGATGGTCAGACATTATCTTTCAGGATTTTTTGGTAGAGTGCACAATTCATGGTTGAATCAGTTATGACACAGATGACTGATAGATGTCATTGATTTTATTTCTCTTCTGTTTCTGTAGATTATGGAATAATGGTTGTTTTTTTAGCTCTGTACTTCACTTTGTCAGATAGGTTCTATTTAACAGATATTTTGGGGTCTGCATGTAATGCATTGACTGTTAACCAGGTCTTGGTGTGGCTAGTTAATTGAACTCAGTTTTCTAAATAATGTTAATCACAATTAAATTTTGATTTAGGAGGGTTATTATTTCAAACAGGGCTATGTAGGTTTGAATAGCTTTTTTTGCTTTAATAAATGATTTGAAAACTGCATTTTGTGTGTACTCGGTGTATCTTTGTCAATAGGGATGCACCGATACCACTTTTTTGGAAACGAGTACGAGTACTTGCATTTCAGTACTCGCCGATACCGATACCGAGTACTTAATAAAAACATGATTTAAATTTGCAGGTAACAGCTTTAGTCCTATAATTTAACAAAAAACAAACAAACAAGGGACTAGTTTGGAATTAAGAACATTTATTTAAAATGAAAAGCATGTTGTATGCAACATATTACAGAATAAATAATTATGAAAAAAAACAAAATTTAATTTTAAATTTGTTCGTCTGTTTCTCTGTTTAGAAGTCTCACTAGCACAGTCACAGCTGGGATGACATCAGAGGCTAGTGCGTCGTAGCTGCTCACTTTTTTAGTTAGTTCCTCAAAGAGCCCATTGGTAAGCGGTGAGATAGTCAGGGAGTTCGTGCTCGGACACGCCCAGCACTCGCTTTTGCTCAATGAGGGACTGGAGCATGTAATACGTGCTGTTCCAGCGCGTCTGTACGTCCTGCTGCAGTCTCTGTATTGGCTGGTTGAGCTGTCCCTGAATGTCCTCGAGGCGGGAGTAGGCTAAGGCGGAATGTTTAAAATGCCCAACTATTTTCCGTCCCACTGCTATAGCATCAGCTATGCTCCTCTGTGCTAATAAGCGTGGGTACATAAGCGTGGGTAAACTCTTTTGGTGCTTGATTAAATTACTTGTGTTAAATGTGCTACCTTTTGAGCCTCCTCTGGACAATTTCGCTGAGCACAATTTGCAGTCCGCCTTTGTTTTCGCGTCTTCGTTCACTTAGAAATAGTTCCACACGGCTGATATGTTTCGCCTCGCCTTCTCCCCGCTCTGAGCTGCAGCCGGGGCCTGGGGGTGGGCACTCGGGGCCTGGGGACGGGCACTCGGCGCCTGTGATTAACCCCTTACATGCCGCTCAAACATAGACAGGTCTCAGACCGTGGTATCGGTCCTCGGTATCGGGGGACTTTTAACGAGTACGAGTACTTTAGAAAATGTGGTATCGAGGCCGATACCCGATACCGGTATCAGTATCGGTGCATCCCTATTTGTCAACTATTAAAATTTGCACTCATCTTTTTGTTTTTATGATTAAAAGGCAGCCCATTAACTGGACTGTAACACTTTTGTAGGACCTTTTTTCATATCTTATAATAATTTATTCTAAAATAACTTGGTTGATGCAGTTGTTTGACAACATAAAGATTCTCAGATGCTCCCAATATGTCATGATAGTAATGGCACCTCTGAGCATAGTTATTAATTGTAATGTTAAATCACACGTACACCCATAATGCAGGTGCCATTTTCATGGGTGGCTTTTATCATCAGTAATTTATGTATTCGGGCATTGAAGTAATTCTCCAGTGGTCCACCATGTCGCCACTAACTGTGGTAACCAGCCAATTTGTAGTGCATCTGTTCAGCCTCCATAAGTGTAAACTCATATGCAGCATGAAGAGATTCTAGGCTCAAAATAAGATGACTGGGAGTTCTAACCTTTGAAGATAGCAGAGGTGAATACAAGCATAAAGAATGTAGGTCTTTATTAGATGTCACAAAGCCCACAATTACTACATACTGCTGCTATATAGTACATACAACAAACACAAAACAGGGTTTCTGTGTTTGCTTTGTTTTCTACAGAGGAAATGCAAGGCTTTTAGCTTTCAGCCCAACTGTGAGCAACTATCATAAACTTCAATTTGATGATTAATTTATGTGTGCTTTACAATTTATGGAGGCCATGATCTTTCTCTGGCTTTCACTTTCTCTCTCTCTACACACACACACACACACACACTTATATATATATATATATATATATACACACATACACATATATGCCCCATCTAATCACAACAATATTCACCTCGAGGTGCTTTATATTGTAGGGTAAAGAGCCTACAATAATAGAGTTCAGCTTAGTTCTGCCAGAGGTTAGACACAGCCATCTGGAGGAGGAAGAAAGGATAAAAGAGACTATGGAAGAAAGTCAAAGATTCATCATAACTAATGATTAAATCTATCTGTCTAAGGATAGATTATCCTTAGACAGATAATCTATCCTTTTATGCACAAGGACTATTATGCACAAGATACACATATATATATGTGGTTCAAAAATATATGTCCTATTTAATCTACAATGATAACTGTTGATATAGTCAATGTTTATTAAAGAAAAATCTAGAGAATAATCTAATCAATAATCTGATCTTTTTTTTTGTTTATTTAGGGATTAAAAAATAGTTTATTATAAAGTATTCTAAATGAGGTAACAATCTATCCCTAAAAAGGTCTACATTAATCATATGTGTGCATTCAAATGTTTCTCCCTGTTTGCTACAGCGGAACATAATCAGGCCTTAGAAGGTGGATGGGAGTAATAACATTCATGACATTGCTGTCTACAATGGCCAAGAGGACCGTGTTTATGTTCCTTTAGATTTCAACCTTTACTGTGCAGTGATGCAGCTCTAACTTGCTGAATAATATGCACTAAGCTGAGGCAACTGAGGGCTAAATCCATGCCTCAAAATATGGCTTGGATCAGCAAGTGTGACTGGGAAGAATAGCCCAGATTTGAAGAGGGGGAAATGCAGGGAAAATAAATATTTCATGGACCATTTTCTCACAACACAGTTGAAAGGGAGTGGGGATACAGATCAATAGTAGTAAGAGATCTGGCTATATACAGATAGGATTACTGAGAGAGGGTAAACTAACTTCAGTTAGCAGTTGTACCGGCTGCAAATTCTGGGTTAGGAGCACAGATAGAGTACTGGCTTTTGATGATAACACAAACTGAAATGCATTCTGTTTCTGAAAGCTATTATAATGCTCCCTGGACAGGACTGTAATTTACAGGGAAGAAGAAGATGTGTACCCTGGACCCTTAACTGTTTATAGCCCAAATACTAAAATGACACTAATGACACTAAAGCAGAAGGGACGCCACACCCTAGGACCACATGGATCTTCCATCTTCCCCCCGCTCTCCTCTCACTGATATTCAAACTGGTTCACATATTCAGCTGAACTCAGCAGAAACCCAACAGCCCAAATACATAGACAAAAAATAGGGTGTGTGATGGTTTCAGAAAGATAAATCAATCAATCAATCAATAAAATAGGTTAAGCTAGCTATTGTTGCCAGAATTTTAATAAGCTATTTTAATAACTAATGACTGTGTAGTCATCTTAATTTGGCTAAATATGAATTGGGGAATTCACTGTATCCTGCAGATTTGCTGTTTAGTTATATTTTCTAGTTTCATGGTATTTTTGCTATATTTTGCTGTTAAACATATTGTTTTTTTTTTTTGTTTTTTTGTTTTTTTCTTTTTGCCTGTCCCATTTGGTTCTTTAGCCGTCAGAATTGTTGTCTGAAGACCAACAAGGATACCCAATGGATTTATTTTGCCAAATGGATCATCATGGCATTGCCGTATTGGTCCATTTGATCGACCTTTGTTTTTATTATTTATTTTATTTTATTTTCAGTTGTTACAGACGGGACAGACATGAGTGAGGGATAGGAAAGGGAGAAAGAAAGAGGAAGGAAAAGAAAAACAGAAGCATATATCTGTAAACATATTGTTGCTACCAAAGCCATTTTAGGACAAGATATATATGCTCATGAGTTTTTTTGTTTGTTTTTTGGGCATAATGTTGATTCCACTTTTATGTTAGTGTTTCACCAGCAAAAGAGTCACACTGTAGCTCTTGAATAAATCCAGCACTGGTGATTACAGTATGCCTGAGTGAAAATTTTGATAAGTAAATGGCTAGCGAGGCAGCCGGAATGAAACAAACAAACGTATGTCATGCACGAAATTAGACTCAGGGTAGCAATATTGCAGTTAACAAGCTTACTGACACTTTGAATAAGGTGATTGAAAGGGAGGCAGTTTCCTGGCCAGGAGTACTGGAGCGTCAACCTTCAGTTTCACACATCCTGTAGCCTCTATTTAAGAACTACATGAACCCACACTGAAGGTGAGAGAGGGACCTCTGCTTCACTGAAGCTGCTCGGTATCCAAATGAAATTACTGTACTGAATACTGAACATCCTGGAGTCAAATGGATGTTACTGGGTGTTTTAAACTGCAGGATTCCTGGAAATAATTTGTCCGTGTTGCAGTCACCTATTTGTATTCCATCCTGCTTTTCAGAACTGTACCTAGTATACCTAATACCAAGTTATGCTGTGAGGAAGTTACCACAGGAAAAGTGACAGTTGTCCCAGCCCACACAGCAACATTTGTATCCTGATATATTCAAACTCTGTTCCTGCTCATTAACATTTTTGGCTCAGAAAATAAATTAGGCTGAGAACTCAAACTAGGGTGGCATAATCATCATGTTTATGTTTTGGTTTTTGACTGCATTCAGTTTACTATAAAACAAGCATCAACATGTAGGGGTTATACAACCTAATGCTAATTTCAATGTCCCTCTGCAGAAATAATGATTGTAGGCCAACTTCGGACATATCAGTAGTTTTGCTGATCCCCGTCACTGATTGTGACTGAAAGGTATCACATGTACTATCCACCACTACTGCCCCTGAGAAAGGGTCTGAAATCCTGAATCGGGCACTGCACTCTGGCTGACCCTGATGAAATATATATTCATTTCTATGTATAATCTGGGAAAGCTATGCAAAGAGGTAGAACTATACCAGAGACAGATATGATGAATGCATTGTTATATGAAGAGCCTATCCACACTTTGATCTCACTCACTGTCTGCAAATGCTGTACTGTGCTCTGCCTTGATAAATGACCCACTACTGGAATCTTGTAATATTGCACTTTTAGAACCTCCCTCTTCCACCATTGCATTTTACATGCTGCGCCCTCTTTGTAGATAGACTTCATCTTCCATTTACAGGGAATGTATGATGCAGGTAGCTCATAAGACTACATTTTATGTGTTCAATTGGGAGTCGAATGGTCTTGAGTGATGGGCTCGGTAAGGGAAAGGACTTCATTTTAACGCCTGACTGAAGGTGAACCTGACCTCTTGTGTGGGCTGGAAAGACAGTAAAACTCTGAGCAGTGTAGCATTAGCATACACAGCAAGTTCAGAGGCTCTGAGGGGTCATTACCCCAAGGAGATGGGCTAGGAACACTGCCAGGGTGAGGTCATTATCAGTTTGTTGGTACAGGTGATTATTGTTCACTCTGCCATGAAAATCACACAGCTCACTATTCGAACTATGTTTAGCTCCACTAAATGGCCCCTGCTGAAATGACAGATATCATGTTTATGAGTGACTTATTTATTTCCAAATACAGTTCACTGAAATCAGTTATCCTAAAGGCGCACACCAGGTTTATTCTGTATAATTTTGTTTTAGAATAAAGTAATAAAGAGTAATGAAATCCATAACAGCTATACTTTCAATAGTGTAATGAAGGAGGAAAAAATGAAACAAAAGAAATATCCTTGGGAATAAACAAAACTGTGTCGTAAACGAAGAATAGCATTCGTAAAAAGGTGTGAGGAAATTCATTTTTCAGCTTGAGCAGGATCACAAACAGCACAGTAATTGACTTGTGTTTGAATTTTCTAGCTAAAATCAGTTAAAATATAATGACATGGGATTTGTAATGATGTTCCAGGCTTATTATCTCATCTCCAAACAACTGAGCCTCATTAGCAGTTCCATTATAATTAGGACACTAAGGCCTGGAAATGGCAAGAGTGGCGTCAAAGGTGTCAAACAAACTGCTCCAGACACTGCTTTGAGGATTTCTCCGTTAACATGTTGAAAGCTCCCTTAAGGGTTAATCACTGGGTAAGGATATGATTGGATATGAATGTTTAATATGTTCTCAATATTTTTGAAATGTCGTTTCATATGTAAGTAGCTTTCGTAATGAAGTTTGGAGGATTCAACATATTTATTGTAACATCTAAAGTAACTTCTAGTAAAATTTCTTTATTGCTTCTTTAATTCATTCATATTTTAAGAAGTGGCAGGTGTGTGAATGCAGCAAAATAAGAATACATTGTATTCAAAGTGACCATAGAGCTTATTTATATTCATCTTTTTTTTAATGCAACTGGATAATTGGTATTGTCAACATTGTTTTTACAAACATGTAGAAGTACTATAATGCAAGCAGGAAGGATCTTTGATGGCACTGCTTACATTCTGCAGCTGCACACTGAAGATTACTAATTATTACCTCATAGTGTAGAGGAATGATTGCACACTGAACATAACCCTCCTGGCAAGCAACGTGAAATCCACTTCCACTTGGATCTATCTCAAAGTTAGAAAGAATGAAATGAAACGATGAGCCTGTCTCTAGCTTGTATCAAATACTGTTGTATATTTTCAGCTCTGTGTATAACCTTTAACAGTGTGCATGTGCAATTCCTTAACCTAACCAATTTTATTGACCAACAAACTGAGCATCTTTCACTTCTGACTGCATCCATATTTCCTCAAGGACTAACTAGTTTAGTCACTAGTAAGAAGTCTTATCCTTAAAGTTGTCTTCTTGAGTCTTGTTTTAATTATCTTTAAAGTTCTTTGCACCTCTGGAGAGCAGACACAGGCCTGGGGCACCGCCTAAGCCATTGTGTGGAGGATGCATAACCTCCCCCTCCTTCGTTTATGCTTAGAGCCTGCCAAGGTTTTCTTATTTTCCTGCTGGGGTGCTTAGGTTGCTCCAACTGTGCTTGGGTCAAACATCATGCAGACTTTTTGGCACTACCATTCTAAGGTGACCCAGTGATTAAAATGTGATCATGAAGCAGCCGGGTTAACTTTTTTTGACTTTGACAATAGAGTATGTTTCTTTTCAAAACATTTTAAAGGAAGTAATTAACTTTTCATTTTTGCCCTAGCGCAATTAACACATATTTCTCCTTTAATGACCCACCTACGTAATTCTAAGTGAAAAATGATCTGATTTAACATAATTAGCAAGCTTGAGTACGTTTAAATGCTAAGAAAGCCTTCCCGACACATCCCTGTGTGTGCCTGTCATGAAAGATCTTGCTCAGATCAGTGGGTTTTGTTATTTAGCTGCCTAACAGATGGCTGATGTATGCTAGGCATCTTCAGGCTATCAAAGCTGTACCATGGTTTGAAAATTATCTGTAGCTACTGCCTAGAAGAGCTCTGACTTGTTTGAAATGTGAATTCATTTTATACAATTTTTATGATCGTTACATTAACACCCAACAGGCACTTAGTCAATTAATGTTATATATTTTCATTTTATTTATTTTTTCTCACACTAAAATTGACACACTGAGTCATTATGGTGCAGATCAAAAGCAACTTTTTAATAAAGAAAAACACACCCCAGAGCAGGACTTTAGTTACTGAACACCAAAGGAAATCACGCTGTGTCAACCCTTTAAAGCCGGTCAGAGCAGGGACGCTCCGTTTTGCATAATTATTTTTAAATCCCTGTAGCACTGAAACCACGTAAGCTAGCGCAATAATTTTTTTTGCATATAAAACCGGAGGAGTTGTACTTACATCTTATGCCATCAGCTTGTCCTCGGTCACAGTTTCCTTCCACATATAACTTTGGAAAAACTGCATAAAAAGCGCTTGCAGCAACAAAAACATAATATTCCAGAAACACGCTTTGCCGATCCGATCAGCTGTTCATAACACTTCCTATGTTGGAATAGACGTCAGCGCGAACTATCGAATGTCCACCATTACCTGCCTCATGAGCCTATACTGGTGTTTTTAAAAGTTATGTTTGACTTTATGACTTTCTGTGTCGTTTCTGGGATGCTTAGGACTCATATTGCACTGCTGGAAATAGTTTATTTTGATTTTTTTTTTTTTTTTGCAAATTTGCATTATAATATTTATTTTTTGTTTTTCCTGCAGTGTATAAAAATTGGTGTATTTCAAAAATAAAACTATGAAGACACGTAAAATAAATTTCCTGTGGTGGGAAACTATTTTGTGCAACTTTTTTGTATTTACAGTTTTGAGGGATAAGCCTCTTAAATTTCTCTAACTAGAAATATATGTTAAAAAAACAAAAACGATTTTCAATTTTTTTGTAGTTTATTGCACTTTTTTGCAATTAATGTAATTAATATGCACTTAATGCATACATATATTAAAATTTGGGCTATAATGGTTGTATTGATGTATATCAATTTGAAATGCTCCCAAAAATGGCTCCACAGCATGTAAAAATACAATATAAGCTCTGGCGGACTTGGTTCTATGGTAGGTCTTAAAGGGTTAACTGAAAAATGCAGCTGACTTGAAATCGGGATAGTCCCCTTTTAACTTCTTCTTCTCTGCAAATCTTGAGCTCTATAGATCTTGTGTACCAACTAAGTTAAACATGCTGATTTAGGAACCCCCAGTGGTCTTCTATGTCCCTCTGTTTTTAAAATGATAATATTTAAAAAGAAACAAAATCATTACTGTAAATTATAAACTATCACAACTGTAGATATGTCTTTTTGCATAGGAATCTGGTAAAGAAAACAATGACATTTTTTCATCATTGATCATATATGGACTCCATACATGATCTATGTATATCTATTTAACTATTTAAATTACATTATGTCAAAAGTAATAATAAAACAAATAGGGTGCAGATTTTAACCGGTCAAGTGACCATGATAGGGCAGCAGTGGCGAATGGAGATAGAGAGCTTCCAGCATACGTTAACATCCAGCCTGATGATGAATATCTTGATAATGCAGCCTACCTGCTCTCCTCCCTCAGATATTGTGCTGACAGCAGGAAGACGTGTGTGCCAGTTAAAGTAGTCTGAACGAATCCAGTGACAAAGCAATATATTATTTTATTTATCTTACTTCCCCTGCATCTCATTGCTGCTATTCATTACCCATGTGACAGCCCACACCATGGGTGTACATTGATATGTGGGGAAATGTGTTGTAAAGTGTGGGGGGATGTTCCAAGCCAGACATTTCCATCCATTGTAAAGAGAAATTCTATCACGTTGGAGGTAATAGAGAAGAGAAGGAAACATGAAGAAGAAAATGCATTCTGTGTCCTCCTGTATTGATTTAAAAATAATTAGTTGTACCCAAGCACAATGTCATTTTCTATGTAAGGCTCTAGCTTGACAGTGACATTTCAAGTGCATTAAATCACTCTCGAGTCTAGAGTAATCCACATCAAAAGAGCAGACGTTCATTGGTGAGTGGTTTCTGAAAAGTAATGGAACAGGTCGTACCTCATTTGACATTTTACAGCATAGTTAGTTAACCCTATGTGCAACCTGCTGATTGTTGCATTTATGTGTGGAAAAACATGTAGACATGGGTAGATTATCACTGAAGATCGTGAATGTATTTTTGTGGCTTTCTCAGTAGCTCTGAAGGAAGCACCAATTTATCTCCTATGTAGTTTGCTCCTTATCTGGTGTCACTGATTAAATTCTGACTGTCATCACTTGGTCATTAAACAGTAATTTATTGAAAAAGAATCACTCTTCAGCAGTTACTCAACAATCACTCTCTGCCAGCTGAACGAGGACTCATCACAATATTCTATCGCCAAAAATTAGCCTATCGGATTTGCATGAATGTGCAAATCTTGCATGACTGACCCCTTAGTAAAGCTCAACCTCCAGTTATAGATTAAACAATGCTTACAATTTTCTCTTTTTACTCCTTTTGAAAAGGAGGACAAGATAATGAGTTCTGCGGCTTTTTGGCACTGTTGACTATAATCCATTCCCCTGAAAATGAAGGCCTTTGGAGCATATCTCGATGTGTTTAGCTGTATTTAAAAAAAAGGAAACAAGAAAATGGAAAATCAGGAAAGAAGCCCAAGTTGACCTCGTGCTTTGTCACTGCAACCAGTTGTTGTTTATCTTTTATGTATTCAGAAGGATTGAATGGATTGTTTAAGGGATTATCAGCCATCCACATGGACCAACTATGAATGCAGACTGTGAAAAATTTTCCTTCCAGCCAAATTGGAAGTGTAAAACAGTAACAGATTACCAGTGACTGTGGCTCTCACAAGGTTCTGGGCGTACTAAAGCAAGAAGTAACACTAGACTAGCAATGAAGGCAAAAAACAAAAAAGCCAAAAAAACCTACAAATCATTTTCTATAAAAACTTAGTATGCACAAAACACACAAAAACTATAATGATAGATAAATGCAGTGAGAGCTAACGTTGCATTTCTCAGCTAGTGACATTTTTTCCACCATTATTTGAGATTTCATGCACATCTGTGGTTTCAACATGTGTGAATGAGTAAGAAAAGGAAGGAGGGTGGAGGGAGAAGAGGGTAAAGACCGTGAATGCTGCTTTGCTTTGGACAAAGACATAGCCCTTTGCAGATGTCTTGTTAAAGCTGCAGAAGATGAGTCAGAGAGCAGTCCCCTAACAGAAGCCCTTGTTGTTCGGGGTCTAGTCTGGTTTCATCTTGTCTGCCTTCCTCAGGGCAAGTCTAAAAAAAGAGTGAAGCACAGGAAGTCATCATCTTGACATTTTCCCCTCTATTAAATTACCTGAAAGCTACACAGTAATTTTCTGTCCCAAGATACTATCCCATTTGTGTTAACTAAAGCACAATATAAATTATTCTTATTTTTCAAAGTTTACTTTACTTCAGACATAGCTGTTTTCTTTTTTACTCATATATAAACACCAGTGATTGTGATTGCTTATATGCACATATTAAATAGATACAGCTGCACTCCAGCTGCAATGGAACGTTCCAAGTGGAAAAAGTCATATTAGACGAGAGCCTAAATGGGAAATTTTGATCAACAGTCACTGTGAAAGCAACGTAATGATCAGATCACAGTGACAGTTCCATCATTTCTTTAGCCCGGCATTAATTATTAATGGAGCATGAACAGGTTTAGAGAGACACAGCAATGCTTCATTTACCAGAAATTACTACAATACTGAGCAAATAGTTTTTCATTGCATCATATTCTCTAATGCATTGATGTAGTTTTGTTATGCAGTGTATCCTTTTTCTTGCAGAAAAACAGTATTATATAACTCATACAAAAACGGTTACACAAACAAAAACAATATAGTGAGAACATTTAAAAAATTTACATTTTGAGGTATTTTGAATTCATTACATCAACTGAAGTCGGTCTCTGAAGTGTAACTTCCCATTTTATGGGAGAATTTCTCCCATAAAGTTTAGCAGATATATCATCCATCTTTTGGTCAGAGCTTTTTCTCAGCTGCCAGCAATGCAGCCATTAAGTATTTGTCAGTGCTTGTTTCTTCTGCAGAGAAATATCTGATATATGTATTTTAAAGAAGTCTGAACATAATGTATTATTATTATTAATAGTAGTAGTAGCAGTATTATTTTCTAGCAAACAGTTTTTTGAAAGTTTGAAAACTTCTCATCTTCCTATGCAGTGGCAGTCCTAGCCTGTTTGGCGCCCCGGGCGAACACTCCCTCTGTAGCAGAGATGACAATAAAGTTTACTTTGACTTCAGCAGCGAGCAGGCGCACCGAGGGCTCTCGCACTCACTTTTCGCATATAGAATTTTGAAAAATTATAAAAATTATAAGTCTGTGTTATAATTTCTGGTGTTTTCGTGTTTGTTGGTTTGTTTTTATTTTGTTTTATTTTGCGAGTTGGTTATTAGACGCTGCTCCAGCCAGCCAGAGAATCCCCCGCCGCCCCGCCCTCTCCTCACTGCGCCGCAAGCAGCAGGCGCACCTCGCAAACAGAGGGCGCCCTTACTCCCAGCAAATGGGCGATAGAAAACCGATCGGTGCCTGTGCCATTCCCAATATGCGCTGGCTGACGTCGGGGCAGCATGAGTACGAGCAAATTTTTTTTGCCGATGCCCGTGATGCCGCCCCCCACCACGATGCCGCCCCGGGCAACCGCCCGTGTCGCCCGTATCAAAAACCCCTACTGTTCCTATTCAATGCCAATTTATCTCAATATCTATTTTGTAATGAAAATAGGAATCCATCATCTCACCTACCAGCATAAAATCTGTCATTTACACCAACTTATCTTTTTGATGTGTTCTTTTTGTATATGTCCTTTTATTACTGCAGTAATAAAAAATAGTAGCAACTATTGAACTAGCAACTTTTGCTTTTCTAGGATAATTATTCCTGTGTATTTCAGGGATTCTCTTTTCCATTTAGGGGATGTTGTATTGACCCTTGAGTATCCAGACAGATCTAATTTTGAATGTTTTTCTCTGTATTTTTGTTTTGGTCTTTAACCCAATCTTTTTTTTTTTTAACCAACCCTCTTTTTTTCTTGTAGAGATGAATTTCAGCACCACTGTGCTCTGTTTGCTTTTTGGAGGATGTCTAGTTTGTCTGTTTGATGTTTATTTTTGATTGACAAGATTGCTCTTTTGTTGAGTTTGGAACTTAAGCATGTTTCTTACTTCCTGCTTCATTGTTTGCAGTCTGTTTTCCACTGCCTCAGAGTGGTCCCTTTTTTCAATGGTTCTTTGGATTGCCTTGCAGATTTTCATCTTTGATGTCACCCAGGTGGCAGGTAGTCTCTCTGAGAAATCTTAAACCTACTGTTGAATCCGCTCCATTTTTATCTTTGCTTTGTAATACCTTTTCTGCCTTCTGCCATCTTTCCCATTAGGACTGAGCTCTACACATTTGAGGTCTATTTTAGCTTGCCATTCTGGATGTTTGTGAAACAGGAGTGAATATATTAAAACAAAATTCACCATAGATTGCTAGGAGAGATCGCTGCTTAGTAATTCAATACAGTATACACCCCCATTTCTACAAGATCAGGAGTTCAGCAACCAAACTTGACACACAGGTACATCTTAGTGCCCTGAAGGTTCTTCTCTATAACAGATACAGAACACAGATAGCATCATGTTGACAAGCAACCACCTACCAACAGGCTAAAATAATACATTTTTTGGCATTCATGCATATATACTACCCGTATAAAACCATTAGATTTTTTTGCTTTTACTTTTTTTTTGTGAGATTGAATTTAGCAGATTGCCAGCAGCACTAACAGATCAAAGAATATTGTAAACATGTGCTAGTAAATTTCATTCCAGTAACATTTACTGGTGGCTTGCAGATTATTGTTACCAGTCTAATACAAAGAGGTGTATTATTACAGTTCTAGTCATTTAGTTTAGTTCTAGTGTTTGACAGGTATCACTGAAATGGCAAACATCTCTTTGCAATGAGAAGAGATTAGACAAGAGAATCACCAGAGACCATGATCACTCTGTTTTTTATAATGCTAAGTCTCAGCCCACATTGTTTTGGCCAAAGGCAAAAGCTGGTGTGTGACCAATCGTTATTTCTTTATTTGAATACAGTACAAAATGTTGTTTCATGTTAAGCTTTTGTGTCAAGATTCTTTGTTTATTTCACCATGTTTAGAAAAAGAGCACAACAGCTTTACAGGGAAAATGAGACATTTCCATGTTGAGCTTTTCTCATTGAAAGGCCAACTCTGTAAGTGGAATCTTACAGAAGTTAAATTCTTTTCATTTACTACCAGTAAGGTAGTTAATATATCTATTTAATATATCTCAGATTTAAAATAAGAGATAATAAATAAATTGTCCTCTTGATACATAGCTAGTTTTATTCAAACATTACATATCCAAAATTTTATTTATACTGTACCAAACAAAATGTGCATGTATATGTATATAGCATGTGCTTTATGCAGCATATAGCAAGTTACGTATCTACATTTACATAACATGTCAACCAATTGTGAGGCCCCCACCAACGCGTCTCAGTACCTTTGTTTTACAGATTGCAGGCAGTTAATATTTCAGTGCTGTGGAGCTCTATTTGGTGACAGCTAAGGAGCTGGGTCAGGTTAACGGGGCTGGTGCATGCCAGTGCCCAAGAGAGTCTTTAATATTTGATTGCCTTTTTCTTCTTAAGCTTCCTCTTGTTTTAATGCACTTTAGAAAGAATCCATATTTGTAGTTCAAAAACAGTTCCCAAAGACCCTATGTAAAAATGTTTTGTTTTGGGTTTTTTTTTTTTTTGTGAGTTTTGATGCATTTATATATATTGTGCTGAAGTGGGTCTTTTTTTGCTCTAATTTTCTTTGCAAGGTGGCAGATGAAGGATAGAACCAAATTCTCAGCTTAATCTAAGAGACACCAAGATAATGGTGTTAATGGATTAAGAGGTGGACTGTAAAATGTCTGCTTTGTGAGAGAGAAAAGCAGGTTCAGTAATGATATTTAAATATCAGCATCCACCAGTCAGGTGCAGCAAGAACATTGGGTTGCTATGACATCACAGAATCATTTGAAATGTATGATTGGCTCTTACAATATTGGACTTATTATGTGAGTTGCGAAATAAAGAGTAGAAGAAAGGTAAGAGAAAGTTTCTTAGTAAATAAGTGAAAAAAAGTTGGATCACAATAACATAATATCCTCCTGAGAACTGAGGGAAAAAATCTTCCCATTTAACTTTTTTTGTGATTTCCTTCCTCTTTGGCGCTAAAAGAAAAGGCCACCTAAATACACAGGATATCAATAGGATGTCCTCTATTTAGTACATCAGGACTTAGTAGGGTATAGGGCTGCGCTATATCATACCGTTCACGGTAATACCGGTGTAATTTTGGGCAACGATAGCAAAATGAAATATTGCGATAGAATATGGGTAAAACGCAGTGCCTTTGTTTACATACGCACATGGCGGCGACGCAGAAGAGCGAAAGCGGATCGTTGAATGAAACGGATGAATCAGAATTGGTTTGTAAAAATGCTGCAACTTCAGTGGTGTGGAACTGGTTTAGCTTTCGTCCGTCAGATACACAACAAAGCACTATTTTTGGTAGAGCATGCTAGCGGGCCGTCGTTATTACCGTGTTGTTTGGAAAATACGGCACACTTAAAATCAATTTTTGATTTTTGTGAAAATCGACAGAGCTCCTTATAATCCCGTGTGCCTTATGTATGAACTCTGGTTGTGTTTACTGACCTCGAAACGATTTTATGTACACGGCACTCGAAAATCTGTCAAATGTTTTAGTACGACTTTGCTAAGCTACGAAGCCGCACTGCTTGGAGTGTCGGAGCATTTTGGCTATATTAGTCAGGCACCTCGCGGAGTGATACGTACTGTGCTTCAACATAATATTACCGTATTGTGTGTGTATAACCTCTTTTTACATTTTGTGGATATTATACATGGTTATGCTGAGGATATGTCGGCCAATTTCCACTGGAAATGCCTTTTGGCGAAACTGTCAGCAAAGAATTTGGATTTGCACTGTTACATTTTTATATAACTTTAATGCACATAAAAAACAGCTGCTTGTTTAAGTGAAAATACATTGACATTACATTTGCACTAATAAAGTTGTGGAGTTGTAAAGTATTCTCTCTAGTGTCAATTATATCGTCAGTTATATCGTTATCGCAAATTTTCAAATGTATATCGTGATAAATATTTTTGGTCATATCGCTCTGCTCTATTAGGGTAGATTTAGACCAAATACTGCTAAACTCATGGGCATGCCTACCAACTAGCAAATATAATTAGGATATTCTTGATTTGAGTCTCTGTGTTTATCATCCCACCCCACAAAAATATATCTGCCTTCATTATCTTTCAGTTTTTGCAAATTTTTCATCCTTAGCAATCATGGGGATTGCTGTCATTGCTATGCAGACAAGAGTGTTCATGAAGTTGATGCCTTTCCTTACGGAGAAGCAGAGGCCAGGCTACGTAAATGCAATCTATGTTATTTTCTTTTCTTTTTTCACAGTTCATGTGAGACATAAAGAAGCCATGCCATCTCTTAAACGTAGTCGTATGAATCACATTTATCTGTGGACCTGTCTGATCAAAGTCCCATCAATTCTTTCCAAAGAGCCATTTGTCCTAGGCCTTCTTTGTTGTCGTATCAGAGCAGTGTCGCACAGCAAATTGTCTCCTAGGGTGTAGTCTGGGTGGTGGGAGATGAAGAAGAAGAAGAAGGAAGTGACAAGAGTGTTGCCCTAAATTGCTATCGATTTAGTTGTTTGAACCTTTTTTTCCGGGAGGTTAAGAGTCTGGGAGGTGCTGGAGCTGAGGTTCAAAAGAAGGAACTGTCACCCGATGCTGATTCAAAGTGATGTCTGTTGCACACTGTTGTCCTGCTACAATTGTTCAGCTAGTGAGAAATCCCAAAGTGAAATATCTTGTGAATTACATCTAAATTTTCAAGTAACTGTTAATTTGTCACTCCTGCAAGAGTTCCCGAGTAACCTTAATTACGTGGTTAAGCCTTTAAGTAATTTTTAAACTATGATATAATGTAGGTTTTTAGGAATATCCACATCCGATACAGGGAACAATACGAGTCAGTTGGTCTTAATTAATTCAGCTTTAGGTTTAAAGTTATTGATTTGTAAACAGTGTTTTTCCACAAATATTGATACAAGTATAACTTGAAGTTCACCGTCTATTATAAAAGTCAATGACTGAAATAACAAGCAAGCCTCTCCACATACAGCAGAAAGCAGACAGTGCCAAAAACCCTCTGATGGCTGATCGATAAAGTACCCCAACAGTTCGCACCTTAAGAAGTGCAGGAATGCCAAGGAAGGACAGAGGGAGGGAAAGACAGAAGGAAGACTGTATGAGAACACTAACAAAACCAGTGCTTCTTTTTTTTTTTGCACAATTTTTATGAAGAATTGAGAATTTGCCACAAAAAAAAAACATTCTTCTAAAAGACGTCACAGTGGCGTCCTTCATGAATGAGATATTTAAAGTGTGCTCCTCTTGTGCTCCTTCACATTTTTCATCCTTTGTTTAATCATAAGAACGAAATGCAGCAAAAGCTTTGTCATATTCTACAAAACAAAGCTACTACCTTCTTTCAAGCTTTTGTTCTCATTTCTTCACTCTGCCTCTATTCACTACCAGCATCTTTCTCTTACTGTCTTTTACTTTTGTAAATTGAAGAAGTGAAGAATCACAAATATTCTATAGCCGTGGCTGTGGAAGGTTTCCATCAACGTGATTGGATTCCATCAACATCAGGTGATTTGCATTTCTTAAACTAGGCAAGCACACTGCATTATGCAACACCCGCAATGCATTCTGCATAAATCTAGTCACTGAATACATCTTTAAGAATCCAGCATGTTATGGAATTCTTTCTTTTTCTTCTGCGTCTTTGCTTCAAAGCAGAAGTAACAGCCTATTACTGTATATATTCTAAAACTAGGGAAGATATACAGCTGTTTCAAGTCTATATCTAGCACATGGAGTTTTCTAAAAATCTGTAGTCATACTATTTAATATGTGGCATTATATTGCTGCAGTAAGATGTGAAATTCAGAATTCAAAAATTATATATTTTGTAGCTAGTGTTTATTACAAAAACCAAAAAGTCTTTCCTTACTTCAGATCAAATGCCTCAGTCGTTTATAGAAGTCCCAGTGTGGTTGGTTTATCACTAGCCTATTATGGGCCAGGGGGCTGCTTCTCTATATCCCCTGATGGAGGTGACACTCTGCATCACTAATAGTGTAGCCTTTGAACTGTTTCGATTGACCATTCACTCGCACCCAGAAGCACAAGACAATTATTGGCATAAGCAGATCCATTCGAGTCATTTACTTCACAGTTGATTCTTTCTCTTCAGCTTTCATCTAGCAGCTTTCTTTTGTACTTATCTGTTGTGATTTACTTGATGGCACAGTCTATGTTTTATATAGAAAATGGCTTGTTTCAGTGTGTTTTGTTTCTCCCAATTGGTGGCTCAGCATGATAAGCTTATTGCAGTATCTCCTCTATCACATAATACACATAATATGTTGGAAAGCACTGCCAGGAAGTGAGTCTCTCACAAAAAGTGCTTTTTTTTTTTGTAGGAATGATGGAAGACATATAAGAGCCCAGAAAAGTAGATCTCCAATTAATTCCTATTAGCTCACAGTAAAGCAAGTGAAAAGTCAAATATCCACCTTGACAGCTGCAGAATTAGTTACATTCTCAGGATGACTTTAAAACTCATCAGACATACTCTGCATATTCATTTCAACGATATATAACACATTTTGCCTGGATTTAGATCTTGGGTGTTAAGCAGCTTCAAATAAAGCCTCACAGTGTGCCTATAGGCTTTATGTATCTGTGTGACACGGAGGGATGGATTATGTTGAGCAGTGTCCCGCTGAAAAATGAGATTTTGTTCGTTCGGTTTGTTTGTTTTTTCAACCTATGATAGTCCACATACTATGCAATGGAAAACAGAAAATATCAAGTCACATCCTACTTCTACATTAAATATTTACATAAAAGATTTCTCATTTTTAATTTTGACATATTACTTAGCCAGTACATACCCAAACTACAGCACTTTTTGTGATTTTAGTCAGTTGTTAGGTGGCTTTTAGCAAAATGATGACAAAAAATGAGATATTATTGCAAATTTGTTTTAGAAAGATGTCTTTATAAGATGTTATATGTCCATAAACACTAAATGGGACATTTTAGACTGTCAGTAAGTGGCTGCTGGATTTACATAACACGTGATTCCAGTAAGACCCTTCAAGGACCTATGATGTACCAATTCTGGTTGTTCATCTCCTAATTGTGTAGAATCAAACAGAGATTCTGCATAAGATTTAATTCAAGTACAATTCAAGTTTGAATATAATAAGATTCAATTTAAAAGATGTGATCATCATGTCAGAATGAAATATTTTTAGAACCATTTGTTTTCCCATATGCGAGATTTTTTACCATATTTTCATCTTTTCAATTACAGTTTGACCGGTTTCTACTAATAAAGTTTGACTAATCATTTCTATAATGATATTAACACCCAGTGATGGTATATGAATACAATTTCATATGAATCACCATAATGAGGGATTCCAAAGAAATGATGAAGGCAGTACAGTGTGCAGATGAGCAGTGTGACAGCTGATTTATAATTCAGATTTCGTGAGATTAAAGACAGAACAGAGGAAAAAAGTTGGATAACTTTATTTTTAATTATTCATACAGATGGAATTATTCCTCTCATAATATTGTCACTCTCTGGAGAAGACTCATCCAAATTTAATAATGGAGCAAGAGATAACCCTTTGGCTTAATTCAGTGCCTGTAAGTATTTAGAGACTGTAGCTCCATTATACACCTGAATGTTTTCATTTGTCTTACCTTGTTGGACACAGGGGGCAGTTTCTAAATTTTAAAATAGAGTTTTTGTTTACTTTTTTGGATTCTGTGCATTATTATTTATTGGTATTTCAGTGGTGTTTTTTTGTAGCCATGGTGACAAAATGAAATTGTTGGACTGATGGCAAAATGAATGGAAAAAGATGATTGTAATGAATTATCTTTTTGATATTTATCATATTGATAACTCATATTTTAGACATGTTTTTTCTTAACAAGTAACTTAATTACTTTTCATGTTGCCTTTTATCTAATGTAGCAGAAAAAAAGGTCACAGTTTGACATAACATGAATGTTTTTGTTCTGCCTATGACACTATTGTTAACCTGTCAAAAACACATTACTATAGATAAACCCATTCCTATTTATGTTTCTACCAACATGTATTTTAGAAATGTTAAATATAAAAGGTAGTAGGTACAATGAAACAGTATAAAAGGCCTGAAGGTTTTGCGCCAAGCTCATAAGAAAAAATGTATAACAAACATGTCTGGAAAAAATATATATGTTTAGTATATTTATATTGAATATAACAAAAAAAAAAAAACAATCACCAGCAACGGATTTCCCTTCATTATGCACTTACACTGATGAGTATATACTGATGTGCTGAAAACCTTGCTGGATGTTCTGCATGGCAGCATAATGTAGATACCATCTTTTCTTAACTAAGGAGTGTCCCCAGCAACCATTACAGCAACAGTTAGCAGTCCTTCAAAATGCACTTTAAAAACTAAAGAGTACGACAGAGAGAGTATACTTTAAATATATATGAGTAGAATGTCTATGGTTGTATTTAGGGAGCATAACAGTTAGTGTACTCTTCTCTTCCCCTCTCCTTTTTTTGATCTTTAAAGTTCCTGCTTCAACAGATGGCAACCACTGGTGTAGTTCTAAAGGGAGACAGCCTTTCTACCCTCTATCTTTCTTTAAGGACAAAAGGGACTTTTTTTGCTTCCCCAGGGCTACAGCTTGCTCCCCTGCCAATCACGAATCAGTGATTGAATTAGTGCCAGGTCCGCTAGCTGGTGCTTCCGCTGCACGACAGACAGATCCAGAGTAGAGATTAGGCGAGTGTGAAGTTCACACTACTTCAGAACTCCTCACATGCATCTCTTTCTCCCAAGCTCTCAAAGGCACCTCAGAGAAAGAGAGCTCTTGCCTGACAGGCCCTGAATCACCCAGCCTGTGCAGAATGCAAACTAGGCAGATGCCCATGTCTTCCTTCCTATCTCTCTAAGAAAAAAAAACACAAATGCTATATTTAGGATTCAGTAGCAGTTCCCATGCAATTTCTAAAGAGTTCTTGGAGTTGGCAAGATAAGACTACACACAAACTGTAGCCTATAGCAGAAGTATGTCAGTATCACTGGTAATATCTCGTCTTTGGAATATTTTGTGTAAAACTGACTGGAATAATAACGTCCTTTAATCACAGATGGGTAATTAACTATATTCCTTATCCGTATTTCTGACCTCTAGTCTTGAGTTTATTGCTGCTGATGAGGACATTGTGAACAAAACAGAATCTCCACTCTCCAAACCAGCCTGGAGGAGATTTTGCAGATGTTTAAATCCAATGTCACACAGCCAAGTGTGGTGGAGATATCATGCTGAGAGTGCAAAAGAGAAATGCTTTGGAGAGCAAACTAACAGAACACCCTCCAGCTTGACAAACAATTTAGGCAGCATCACTTCAATAATCTACAATGCTCTCCCTGTTCATTTCCATTCCTCAAAACGAAAACAGAGCCTTGTCTTTCATGTCCACTGGCTGAAGTACAACAAAGCAAATACAACTGTGCGTTACGTAAGCTAAGTTGGAGAAAAAGAGGTACTTCATTTGACAATGTGTGGACAGTATAATTACAAAGTAGTGGGCTGATCATAAAACTAATTTCAGACCCAAATGAATAGAACCTAAGCACATTTTTCAAGACTAATAAAATGATAAAAGATCCCTTTGATTAAAGTTTTTTATGCAATTAACCCATCTGGAGCGCAGAATGACTCAAAATCCCCGAAATGTCTATGTCAGGGGTGTCAAACTCAAATACACAGTGGGCCAAAATTCAAAACTAGAACAAAGTTGCGGGCTAACGTTAATATTTATTGAAGTATATTTATTTCTCCAGATATAAGAATGACTCTTTTCTTATGGACTCAAACACATTTTGCTGAAAAACCGAATATGGAACAAGCAAAGCTTAATACTAAACAATATATATATTAGCTGTATAATACCAGTAGGCCAGCTCTAATAGTAATTTGGTATGGCTTCGCAGGCCAAATGTAATTAGGCTGCTGGCCAAATTTGGCCCACGGGCCAGAGTTTGACACCTATGGTCTATGTTAACGCATTTCGGGCAATTTGTCCAAAGTTTGTCCATTCTGCGCTACTGATGGGTTAAATGCATTAAAAAATATGACGTGTTAACACGTTAACACGTTAAAACTGACAGCCCTAAAAAAACGTTAAAAACTTTTCAGTTATGAACACTATAGATCTGCTGTTTCTCAGATGCCATCTTAGTAGAGTAATTGATGATGTTGATTTTTTGTGATTAAAACGTTCTTACTTGTAGGATTTTTCAGTAAATGATGCCTGCTTATTGTACTTCATACTGGTTCCTAGATTTCACACAGTGAAAAACACCATTCTTCTATTCAATTTGCAATTGTAATTATTTAGCTGGAGCTGTCAAGAGAAGGACAAGTAGTGTTGTTTTTTTACATTTCTATAAATTCGAAAAATACAAAAGAGAAATAATTGCTTCAAACACACTGTTAATAAAAACATCTACATTAGAAATGATCATACAGACAGCTGCACTGGCAGTCTTATCATTTGCCATTCTTGAATGGCAAATGATAATCACATTTTATGCCATCAGCTGTGGGTAATGTGATACTAGCCAGGATCCCATTATCATCATAGTTATTATCGACCACTAACTGTGCAACACAGTCTTACTGTCTGCCCAAGTGTGGGTTTTTGAGCCAAATGGAGAGGGTGAAAAAAGAAAGAGAGAACAGTACTTTTAAAAGGCTTTTACTGGAAGCATTTTCCGTATTAAATCATTAAATATTTGTGTTCACAACAAGTCTTCAAGAAAAAAGTGAGTATGAAGAAAAATAATTTATATTGACAAAAAGAAAGCAATGCAGGGTCTAGAGATCGACCACGTCAGGCAGCAAAAAGGGTCTTAAAGTATATCGCTTACTTAACTATTCGTTTCTGACTTTTTTTTTTATCAAAGACTTTATTCTCTTTATCAAAGACAATCAAGCATTTTAGTTGTAACATGTGGGCAATGATTGAGTGGTCTGATTTTGTTATTTGACTTTAATGCTACTACCAATTCTACATGACTCTTCAGTAGAATGAATCTTTGTAGAGCCATGAGACTGTAGTAATTGAAAAGCATTTGCTGACACTAAACATGCTCTGACCTTCAGTCACTTCAGTGCATACTGTATGAAATCAAAAAATAAAAGCTCTCGCCGTGCAGTATACTTTAATCATTGCAGTGGCACCTCAGATGATTACTGGGGACTTGCTCTGAGGAGGCAAGTAATTTGCTGAACTAATCCTTTTCTATACCTGATATGGGGGAGTTGTACTAGATGAGAGGTTGATAGAGCTCAGCCGTGTTTTATGAGCAGATAGTGCAACAGCTGTTAGTGTATAAATCAATATTTGTGTATTTGTCCAAAGAAATATGACAGCCTATTCTAGGTAGGTGGTTATTAAGTTGCGAGTGTAATATTTTAAACACAAAAAAAATACTCAAGTCCTCTGTGAGACTGCAGTTAAGTTGATCAAAGAAACGACTCGTTGACCGTTTGACCTATCTGCAACAAAAGTGCTTTTGATCTTTTGAAGCCTTTTTTTTTGTTTGTCTGTGTGTATCTTACTTTTTTCCAATATGGCACAATGACTGGTCATTTATTCCAACTGGGTCAAGTGGTGAATAAATAAAATCACTGTATTACAGTTCTGAGCCAATACTGAAAGCATCAACAAGAAATCCAGCTTTAGACAGAATTGCACAGTGCTAAAAGAGACTGTTGTATTTCAGGATAAATGTATAGTTTCTTATGTGTGCACTATTGCAGCCCTATCCTCCAACAATCAATTTCTTAGAGTGCTGGATGCACTTGAGTGATGGGAGCGCAAAAGTAGTGACACTCAGCCATCACAGAACGAGAGCATCAAATGATTGCCTCAGAGAAATTGCCGTATCTTCAAATGTCTTTGAGAATAGCTCCCATCCCTGTCTGCTTTCCTCCTCTGCTTGCTCCACTCCAACAGTTGAAGAGTTTCCTTTTGACTTATGTTATCTGTTTGTGGTGCACAGTCTTGTGAAATGGCTGTTTGGTCCTGCAGGATGCCCATAGTGGAAATTCCATTACCTTTTCTGAAGATCCTAAACTTAGATTTACAGTTACTAGACAACTCTGAAGACCTGAACTCAAGTATTTCTCTAGTTGTAAAGAAAATGACCATCCAGTTACTTGATTCAATATCATAACAAAAGACTGTCCAAAGTGGCCAATTTCTAATCATCCATTACAAAACATTACTTAGACTCATAAACATCATCTCTCTTGAGCACTCAAAAATTAGGCTCTTGCCTTCCCCAACTGTTGACAATGACAATGGCGGCAGTAAAATGTCTGGCAGACAGTGAAGCAATTTTTTTTCAGGAGTTTTAAAGGCTTTAGCTTTAGCTCAGCCCTTCTCTCTCTCTCTCTGCCCCTCAATCCTGACATCCAGTAAAGCGGTCTGGGTGCCCTCCATCAAAGGACAACACACAAAGGATTCATTCCCCAGAAATAATGATTGCTAAACTGCCTTCTGTCATGTGAGTGATAGTAATTAGAAATAACAGACCAGCTATGAAAGAACTGGAGTCCTTGAGATCACTTTAGTGGATGGCAAAGCCGAGGAACTCAAATTGGAACCTTATTAGTATTTCATTAACACGCCTTTTACCTTGTTCTCCAGTGTTGCCCGGGTAATTAACGCTTTGTCGGGTTCTCTCTCAGACCACAAGAGGCTTTTCACGGAAGGCAAGTTGACCTGCTGCCGTATAGCTGGAAATTGCTGCAGCCTAGTACTATTCTCTGATCACACAGTCATTAAGTTGCTTTGACTCTCAGCAACTAAACATGTGCTGTATATTTAATTTTTTGCCAAAGCAGTTTTATTAGTGGGAAAGGAGTCCAAACCACTTGCCATCAATTTATTATTATTGTTTTGGTGATAGTGCAGTAATGAATTGAATAGCTGTTGTTATAGGTAAGACCAATAAAGTCAGCCACATCAGAAGAAAGCTATTTGATGAAAAATACTAAATAAAAGCATTTACTAATTTGGTGCATAATCAAAAGCTGATCTCATAAGGGTGTCTTGTTAATTCAAATTAACCTTTTTGAATATTTCAGAGGACTGTGATGTGAATAAAAGTAAAAGGTAAAAGGTAGCATAAGACTGTTCTGTTTTTTTGTTTTGTTTTGGCTAATTATGTACACATCTATTGAATTACATCCGGTACTGTTCATTCCTATTAAGACTGCAGTGTTTGTACGGAATTTATAATTGTTGCCTCATCATTAGGTAAAGTTACAAAGTAACTTTGCTGATTAATTGTTTTTATTGCTTTATGATCATCCACAATTGGTTTGATTGAGTTTGCCTGAGTTGCATGCACCGTGCTTATCACTCATACACCCACAAAATAATTACCCCAGCTTATCTTTATGACCTTTGAAGATAATGTTCTGTGGTGTTTTGCCTGTCACTGAGCTCTAGGAAATGTAGCTAAGAAAATTCAGTAGGGCCAGTAAAGAATAATAAATGACTCTTCCCTTAATTATTGAATTAACATCAGTACAATAGCCCACGCAGGATGCCCAGATTTTTAAAAACAATCACAGCGCAACTCCAAAAGTTGATTCTGTTCATCTGGATGTAGCGTTTCTTCTTCTTCAAATCTTATAAACAGTGCATTTGCATAATGACTGAAACCAGCCCACTGAAGGAACAATGGGCTGGGAGGTCAGTTCCTTAATCATAATTATGCAAATTCTCATGACCATTGATCAACAACCACTGACCAAAACCCACTGATCAATGGCCATGAGTACCATTCACAGAGAGTTGGGGAATGGCTGCAATCACAGCATTGTAAGATGGCGAAAGATGTACCCTTAGGCCCCCTCCTCAAATCACAGTGCAAAACTTCACCACATGCACACATTCACACATCTTCATCCAATGTTTCTGTCTGCTTTTTGTCTGCTCAATTAAAAAAAAAACCAAAAAAAACACTTCCTTATGAAAGATATATGGATGAGGACGGGTGTGGGGGTGTCATTTTTCACCCTATCCATTCACTTTCCTCTCTCCACATTGGTTGCAGGCTGCCTGGCTGAGCTGCCTGGGCCTGGGTTGCTGTAAAATGTGATCCTCAGCATCTATATTTTTAATGGTTAAGAGTAAATCCACATGATATATACACTACCTGCTGGCCAAAGCTTTTTGTAGAGACTATCACTGAACATCCATTTAAGTTTTTAAATCATTAAACTACTTATTTGCATGCTTTAAATAATATTTAGTTGCCGCGTTTCTTTTTAAGAAGGGTTTAAATTCCATCTCTTGAAGTGTTCTTTATGGGTTAATCTAATAAATCGGTTGGTTCATCAGCAGTCACTGAAGTCCAATTAGCAGTTAACTACCCTTTAAATCACACTGTCATATAGAACTGTGCTGGGTGGCTCCACTGATAACGCCTTAAGCCAGTCTTTACTTGTTTGCACTGTGTCATAAGTCATAATGGAAATCTGTATTTATCTCTGACCGCTATGTATTCAAGTTGATTATGCTCTTTCCCCGACGTGTAAAACATAAGTAAGAATAGTTCAAATTTTGTTCTATTATTAATATTTGTTGTGTTAATATTTTTAAAGGCTTTAATGTTTTTTTTTCTTTTTCTTTTATTCTGCTCTCCTTGGTGCAGGTAAGTGTTATTACCATTCATCCACTCATTCTCTTCTTCTTCTCATCCTTAGGAAGGGGGCTGGAACTTATCCCAGCCCATCTGATGCAAGACTAGTTGATAGTATTATTGATGCTTTTGCGTGTATGTATACATAATCATGTTATTCTGATCCAAATATATACATTTAACTTTTTGGAAATCTAGAAAGTTGGTCTTTTGTTGCCATGGAGACTGTTGAGATCAGTGCCACGGTTGGCTTTATAAATCACTAACAGCTTTGATGTCACATTTTTTCTTTTTGTTTGTGTGAAACAAGAATAACTAGATACAGGTCAAGGTTTCAGTTGCTATTGCGGCGTATGAATATGTTGAACCGACAGAAGAGGAGAAGATGAAACGATACTGTAGTTGTATTCTTGTCTGTTGGAAATAAAAGTCCAACACACATACATCCCCTTGTTTTAAAGTTGTAAAAATCTATTTGATGATGCGCTAAGACACTGAATTCCTGAAGGATGAGGCTAGTAAGGAGCTTAGAGTTTGAGAAAATGGATTGACTCACTTGTAAGTCAGAGTGCCGTAGTGCAGTTTCAGTGGGATTCAGTCTAGTACAGCTCAGAGAGGTCATTAGGATTCTATGCGTTTGGATCTGGGAGGTTACAGCATGTTCCTCTGTGTTTTAGAGAGAAAGGTGGATGTTGGAGTTGTTTCTCATGATGTTATGTAAGCCAGGGTTGAGACCCGGCTTTAAAGGGATAGATGACAATATTGTTGTGACTTTTCACTCACATATATATATATCTTTATATTTTTTCTATCTAGTATCTTACTGTCATATACACTTCTTTATGATCAACACAGGTGTTTTGTTTTTACCTTTATGAATCGCTAAGAATTAAAACCACGCATTCTTTACTTTCTCAGTAGAAGGAAGTCTGTTGTCTGTATTTTGCATGACGTGTTTATTTATTTCTCATTTATTTTCAAGTTGTGGAAATAAGTTTAAGGCAGAAATGAGATCAAGTTTACAATTGTGGCATAAGTGCTTACACCCACAGTGACCATATTACTAGCAGAAAGCATCTGATAGCCAGTAATGAATTCAGGCCCTTGCCCCATAGCTGTCTATCTAGGCCAAGATGCTGCTGGAAGGACTTATTTGCTATACCTGAATTTCTATGGGGGCAGTGTCTCCCAAAGCAGGCCTAATCTGGGATACTGACCCGTACTGCCCCAGGCCAGATCAAACTCAGGGCTGCAGCCACGGCTTTCCCACAGTCCCAGCCATGCCACCCTTTGATAGTTTAAGGCTCAAATCCTTTAAATGTCAGGCAGACTCTGAGATACACTGCAGCTGAGGGAAAAAGCAGGCACTTGCTAGGAGCTTACATTCTCTGGGGAGAAGCAGTGTCCCACTTTGAGAATAGGGGTAGAGTACCTTCACATCACGTCAGGCAGCACTTGGAGGCTGTAGCAGCAGGTATGAGGACATTCATAGTCCCAAATGGTTTTGTGGATGTGGAGAAGTAGCTTCCATCTTACTTCCTGTCATCTCGCTTATAAAGTGATGGAGGCTAGTGGTTAAATCCAGAGGGAGTCGGTCCAGAATGCAAGGTCCCAGCTAACATCTTGTATTGTGATACTTTTTAGTACGACACAAACGTGCACACAACCATCTTCTTAAATTCAAATGCTAATTGTGATTTTATCTATTTGCTTAGATGTCGGCAACATTTTAGTAGCACAATATGTTCACACTTCCAGAAAGTTTCATTTAATTCAGATCCGCATTGCAACACCTGCAACTGAATGAAAACCGAAGTGAAGAAATTACACGGTAATTTTCAACAGGCCCCAACACATTAACAGAAAATTCCAGCTATTTTTGCAGCATCTGTTAATATTTGTATTCAGTATAGATGTACAATGTCTCAGTGAATGTGAATAATAATAGTCTAACTACAGATGAAGTCCTCACTATTGATATACATTCAAAGTAGAATTTAATTAACTTTTTCCCCCCTTCATTCTTGTTGTATTTGTTGTCCTTTAGGACAAGCTTGTAAGGCAGCAAGCTTGTGTAGAAGTATTTTTAAGGATAACTTCAAGGGAACATTTGGAAGGAGAAATCTTTAATTAATTTAATAATTTAATATATAAATAATTTAATTTAATGTTTAATTACTACTGGGCAACAGGAAGAATAATATTTCCTAGGTTTCACTGTGGAAGTGGAAGCATTGGGTCATTGGAAAAAAAAGAGATACATTGTAAGCAGTCAGAGCAAACTGAAAATAGAGAATGATGCAAAAATATTCTCACAGGGCTGCAGAAACAAAAGATGAAACCAAAGAAAAGTGGGAAGGAAAGAGTTGTAGCAACAGGGATACACATCCTGTAGAAGAGAAGAATAATGTATATAAAAATCATTGGTCTATTAGTCGTGTTAACATTTAGGGGCATGAAGATGCAAAGAAAGAGAAAGTTCCCCTGACCCTCAGAGCCTTCGGGAGGCTTACTCTAGCTATGTCAGGAACATTTCTCTCAGTCTCTGCTTTGAATGGTATTACGTAATGACAAAGAAATGCGTTTGTAGGCAGCAGAAAAGGTGGGATTGCAGGTGTCAGCAAGGGTTATAAACAAATCAAATAGATCTGATCATGTGTAAATTGGGTTTGCTCTTTTTATTTTTCAGGGTAATGAAATTTACTTCAGGAAATGATTATATATGACCACTGGGATCTACTTCATAAAGTTCTAGTATCATTTAAGTAGACAGATAACATAATGGAAGAGCCTAACTGTCATGTGCCTAAGCAAAAATACGTTATTTTTATTTGACACTGAGTTTTTCAATCTTTTTCTTAGCTATCTGTAGTTTTAGCTGCAAATAAGTCTCTGACAATAGAGGAGACATAGAAGAGGAAGTACTGTCAGTGTTCAGTCTTCTGGGAGCATGGGTGTATGTAGTTCATGAGGCAGATATCTTAACCACAACATCACCTTTGGGCATTTTTCTATTTGGATCTGCATCCACACACCTTGGGGAAACCGGAAACAGGACTGAAGCGAGAACCCAGCAGCTCCTCGGCTTTGCTCTCTGTCGCTCTCTCTCTTTTTCTCTCTGGTCTCAGAGAAAGTCTGAAGTAGGTTAGCACTCAGTGACTGCACAAGGGAGGAAATTGAAATGCTGATATAAGGAGTAGCTTGGGAGAAGATGGAGGAGCTATAACCGGGACAAAATTGCCCGGCCATGATGAGAAGGAGAGACATATCTACTTGGACACAGGGGAGTTCCTCCACTGGCCAATCACTGAGGCCTGTTGCCATCCTTTATTCTTCATTCCAGTCTTGGTTTAGTGTCAGCATCAGTCTTATGAATACTTTTTTTCACCCTTTTTCTTTGCTTGTTGTATCCACATAGCCTACAAAATTGCATTGCCACACTGGGATACACTGGTTTGTGAGTGTAGGGATTTAATACACTGCAGAATGAAATGGGCATCCTCCTGCCTGTCCCCGCTCTGTTCTTATAAGAGATTACTCCAGGGACTTTGATCGAGCAACAAGAATTCAAGCTGCATCTTGGTTGGCTAAGGCCCTGTAAACAGAAAGCAACACACACACAACTGCACAAAATACGCAAATACGTGCACACCAAGCACGACCATCTTACTGTAGTATGTTCAGGCTAAGCCATAATCTACCTCTCTCCCCGGCAGTTCTTTTATTATAGTGCTCCCTTGTGGCATATCTTCTGTATTTATTTTGTCACATTGCATAACTCTCACCATACTGTTGTGCAAGCACTGTACCTATGGCACAATAGATATAAGCATAGTTCCAATTTTATACTATGGTGTAACTTACCCACTGTTTAAATTGGTTAACACAAAAACAATGTACACTTCCAGGCAATCCACATCTCAAAAGCCATTTGATCAGTGTTTGAAAGACACATGCTGAGATCTGTTGACAGTTATGTTTAAGCTCTGGCTGCGTAGCAAATAGCTTGTTCTTTTGGAACAAAGGGAAAGAGACATGGGAGAGTGACGAAGACAGTCCCAATTCAAAACCCATAACATGTGGCAGGTCTGACTCTTATCAGTATGTTCTTTTAAGGGTTGTCAGTACTGAATATTTGCCACAATGCCAGGCCTGTCTACTGTGAAATATTATAGGCAGTTGCATTAGGAGCAAGAGAAAATGTTCATGTTGCTGTGGTAAATTAATTTATTTTATTTTTACTTACGAATAAAGCTACATATCAAATGGTAAACACATCAAGGTCAAGATCGTATAAAATACTTGTTATTAGTATTTTCATAATCATAAAGTTATCTGTGAAAATTAGCATATCAAACCGGTTTATTCCAACTTTGTGATGGTGGCAATGAGCAGTGTAAAGGTGTGTAAAATATTACAACTAGATGTCGGTAAAATTCTATTTTCTTTAAAGCAGATCTAACAGCGTTGAACTTGCAAATAAACTCATATAATTTAAAAATAACTGTTTATCAGAGGCGAAGCTTGATTTTTCTTTTCAAGGCACTCAAACCTAATATTAGGCTCGAGAGGATGAAGTGGAAATTAGAGACGGTGGTGGAGGAGGACAAAAAAATTGTCACAACATGATAACTTAAAGAGTTGATGAAAATATGTTTGCACAAATATTGAATCGTCATATAGTTTGAATGAGCAATTTGTGAAATTTAAAATAACTTATAAGATGTACTATGTAGCCAAACTCTAGACACATGACCGTCTCAGCCACTGTATTCAAGATGATGGGGCAATATGGTGGCTTCAACAAACTCTTATGTATTTCAGTGCATTCATTTTAAATTTGTGAAAACGCATCAATTTCTTGGAAGACGTACTTACTAGGGGTGCAACGTTCAATATTTTTTTGATACAAAAAAAATTGTTCATGCCTTTTTAATTTGTCATTTATTAAAATTATAAATATATATTTTAACTCAAAACTTTTAAATTTAATGTTGCTGAAACAACAAAGTAATAAAAAAAATCTATCTGAATCACTCATCTTTGGAAAAGGGAGTTTATTACAAAGAAATGTCTCTTTCCAAAATACTATACGCTTCTTCTGGGCTATATTCTCAGCAGCATATTAAACATATCAGGTCCCCATAAGGAGAATCATGTGCTAACGGCTGTCTAAATGACTCGGGTAAAGTTTGTAGCATGTGTGCTTGTTGTTTTTGTCTGCTTCTACTTGTCTTTGCACTAGGATGATGTCGGAGTAAATGTGCAGTCATATTCGTTGTGTTCCCACTAGTGCTGTCAGCGTTAATCTGAAATGACGTTAACGCCACAACACGGCAAATCTCCGTTAACGAGCTACCGCGGATCGCCCCGTGCGTGGGGCTGGACGGCCAACACGTTAACGAGCTAACTGCGCTAACGCACTAGTTCCCACCAATGTAATTGAGCATTGCGTGGCACATCCAACATACTGTTTTACTTTTGTCCATGACGCGCTTACCTTCAGGGTCATACGTCACATGAAAACCAAAATAGTTCCAAACGCCAGATCTGAATGAGGGTGGGGGAGGTTCAATTTGCCAATGTTGCAACGACAGCTTAACTTCTGTCTCGCTAGCTTGCCCTGCGCTCAGTGAATCTGCGTTCGACTACTCCGCCTAGGCTGCACTGTCGAGTGCAGATCCACTGAGCGCTCAACACAGACAGCATCGTCAGAAGGAAAGTTGATAAAATAAATTAAAAATGTTGTATTGTTCGATACATATGCGTTCCGAACCGAAAGCACTGTATCGAACGGTTCAATATCGATACAAGTATTGTTGCACCCCTACTTACACATCAATCAGTGTACTTTTATGAGTAAACATTCTTTTTTTCCTCGAAATATTACTTACTGCACCTTTAAATCTGAAGGCAATCCAAAGAAGTTGATTATGATATAAATACTTAACCATGTACGTAATCCTCAAGAAAATCAGGAGGTTTTACCTTTAATGTGATATGCCTAGAACATAGACAGTTTATGTTGCACTTCAATCTTGCATGGTCAGGCCTATCTAATCCAAATTTGTCCTCCAAACTATTGAAGGATTTATGTCTATAAATTGGCACAACATGCCCTATTTACTTTTATCGATTATCTCTTCCCTAAAGACGGCTGTGAGTGCTGTGAGCAGCTTTGTCTCAAGACTCTGTCAGACTTTGACCCTTTTGCCTCTCTCTGATCACCGCTGGGCAATATCAGAGCAGACTATTTTCAAAACATTTCCCTATGGAGCCTCTTAAGGAAGAGGACAGTGAAAGCAGAGGTTGTCGACTCTTTGCCCCTTTGTCTGACCAAACTCTGAACTAGCTGACTGGGGCCTAGGCAAATATAATGAGACTTTATCATTCTAGAGCTTATCTTGCTGCAGAATTTTCTATTTCTCCGTGACCATACATCAGTTGTTGGCGAGTTAGACTTGTGTGCAATTGGCATCCAGTAACGACAAGATGAGAGACGTTGCTAACATTTCATGAAAACACTGGTTGCTGAAGAATTGGTGTATGTGCAGGATGGTCACTTCAGTATTCAGTGACCTAATAAGAGTAAAACAACAATCTTGACATTTATTTTGATAGAACTCGATTATAGTACATAAACTCTTTTGCTTTATTGTTCAAAATTACAAGTCACCTAGGGCGTGTGGGCAGGTAGAAAATGATGCACTACGAACAGAGATTAAATAGGTTTGTGGGTGTTAAGGTTAATCACCACTACTATTCTGAGATGCTGACCCTGATCAAAAGCAATGTACAAAGTATGTGTGTGTGTGGAAACACTAACCCCATGGGAGTGTATAAGTAAGCAGCCTGATCAACAGTTAAAGAAAAGGCCTCTTTGTAAAGGGAGAGACCATTTTAAATGGAATCCACACAAATGGCCTGTAAGAAGATTAAACCCTGTCCAGCTGGGAGAAGGCTCACTATCCTTCCCTGCAGGATCAACACATTAAAAAAAACATCTTCCCATGGGTCCCTTCACTGATTGGTCCTCACACAGCACACCCTTACTAGTGCTTTCTGTTTATCATTTCAGTCCAAATGCTACATGTTGTGCACTTAGCCTTGGTTTTCACCTTGGTGTGTAGTTTTATAGCTGTGCAGCCTAAATGAATAGGTACTGACATATATACCAGCTGAGCCCAGCAGGATAAGGATCACTTATATGCATTTACAACACTGTCAACTCACCCAGGCAGAATGATACGACATAACGAAGAAAAACACATGCAACAAATGTGAAATATTCTCTCAACCATTTATCCTGTGCATCCTGTGTATTTTTAATATTGGAATAAAATACAGTGTTATTTAGTGTAGTATCGATTAAGAAGCTTCATCAGCTATAACGCAAAACTTCAGCGCATCAGATCAGCTCATCCGTAGTACTTTTGTTTTTAAACTTTTTTTTTTATGCATGCTCAAATCCCAGTACAGTGTATGTACTTTATGCACAGCCAAAAACCTGGAGAAAAATTTGAAGGCTGAAGCATGACTCAGGTTGAAGTTAAATATGAATGCAAATGAAGCATGAGTCATTTTGGGGCAAGTGAAGACAGCTGCACTGATTAAAACTGAAACAAATTAGTTACATTGGATGGACAAGACTTAAAAGATGGCATACCGTGTCAGATGTACAGTGTCATGAAAAGTATTTGCCCTGTTCTTGATTTCTTTGTTTTTTGCATATTTGTCACATTTAACTGTTACAGAACATCAAACAAAATTTAATATTAATCAAAGATAACCTGAGTAAACAAAAAATGCAGTTTTTAAATGATGATTTCATTCATTAAGGGGGGAAATAGCTAACCCTACTTGGGCCTGTGTGGAAAAAGTACTTGTACCCTAAACCTAATGACGGTTTGTGTCACAGCAACATCTGCAATCAAGCATTTCTGAATTTTCACTCAACCTTCTTTTCAGAATAGTTTTAATTTAGTCAGACGTGAGTGTTTAAGTATGATCAGCATGTTTAAAGTCACGCGAGTTAATAGTCCGGACATTGACAAGGTCACTCCCAAACCTTCATTTTGGGTTTGAAGTTTTTGGAGTTAGGAGGTGAACTTGCTGGTGTGTTTTTGGTCATTGTGCACTTGAGCTTCAGGGCACAAACTGATTGCTGGACATTCTCCTTCAGGATTTTCTGGTAGAGAGCACAGTTCATTGGTTCCATCAATTACAACAAGTCATCCAGGTCCTGAAGCAGCAATAGTAATAGCAGATCATCACACTGCCACCCCAGCATCACGTGTGACTGTTGCCATGAGTTTTTTGTGGTTTTTCTGGGGGATGAGGACAAGCACTTTTGTTCTGGGTGCTTTTGTAATCTCCTAGATGAATTGCCAACCACTCCTGGAAAGGTTCACCATTGTTCAAACTTTTCTCCATTTATTGGCAATGACTCCCACCATGGATGCTGAAGTCCTAAAACCTTGGGAATGGTTTCACAGCCCTTTTCAGACTGATAGATGTCAATGAATTCATGATTTAACAAGTGAGGCAATTACTTTTTCCACACAGGACCAGGCAGTTTTTCCCCCTTAATAAATGCAATCATTATTTATATGACTAATATCCAAAACTACTAAGTAAGGGGGCAAATAATTTTTTCACGGCACTGTATATTAGCAGTGGATTGGTACAGAGAGCCACACTTTTTAGTATCACTGAAGTGAGAGAAAAGATGGTTGCTCTGAGATCAAGGCCATAGCTGGTGGGGTTGTTTCACCACTGAGGAATTGTTGCAGTGTGTTGGGAATGACTGTGGGCTATGCTTTGCTGACGCAAGAACAAGAATGCCTCGATTGTGCTAAAATTGTGCTCACCTGTCCCCAGAGTCCAGTGTTAGTTGAATTCAGGTTGTGACTGTGTTGGATTTTACATCAGCACTGGATTTAAAAGCAGCAGTGGGATTTGACAGTTAATGCACCCCAGCATGATCAAAAGATAAAATTCCCATTGAAAATACACGTGTAACCATGGCTCCAGTAATGTTACTTAAAAAGTAAAACTGTCATCTGCAATGTATTTCTACATATGTTAACGTTACTTTTTTCACCCATTCAGTAGAAAATGTATGTATATGACATTCCCTGCACACGCTATTCACACACACAGTTCATAGAGGGCAGATATAAATGCATTCACCATCAGCATTATTATTACACCCTCGGTCACTCACACAAGCCACACCCTTACACACAATTATTGCCCATGCTTAACACAGAGTAAGAGCTTTTATTACATGAGCGAAAGAGTGAGTGACATCAGGCACCCAGTATTCACCCTCCTCTCTCTGGCAATCTGTTCTTACCTAATTATTTGGGGGGGTTGGGGTTGAGATCTACCTTAATTTGCAACTATGCAGTATGCAATTAATCAAGGCCCATGCTAACTGACAGCCTTAATGGACGCACTCAGCTCCTCTGTGATTGTCTGCTTGCTGCCTCTTCCTTCAGCGCATAGCTTCAGAAGTCAGACAAGCATATCCTTCAAGAGCGGCTACACATACAAGGACACTTCCCCTGAATTGAATGGTGGGGTGGAGTGCTGAATGAGTACATTCATCTTTGCTTACCCACACCCACCTCACAGTTGCACTGTGGTAATAACTGTGTTAGAAACATCAGCCTTTGATACCTTTGCAGAAAGGTTCGTACCAAACTGATGGTTAGAATCTGGTTGGAGTAAAAATAATGTACTTTTTTGCTACTTGAATGAATGTTGTATGATTATGTAAAAGGGTAAAGCAAGTAATATCAAGACAAAGGCAAGTATGTGTGCTTTTAAGGTTTTCAAATAGTCCTCCAGCACTTAAGATTTCGACTGCACTCAGATGGAGAGTGAGGATGTTGCCTGAGGTGCAATGCGATGACAGAGATGTGGCTCCATTTTCACTTGGAAAAGAACTTTTCAGAGCAAGTCTGCATTCTCCAGACGGCCTGCCTTCTATAAAGATGTGATGGAGTGTTACATAAAGCATTAGTTCATAAAGTTGAGGGCACAATTCAAGTGTATTACAACTCCAGGGAAACCTTTTTAATTCTCTATCTCTGCTTTGGGAGTGTACGGCTCATCATGACACTTAAACATGAGAGCCCCTCTAATATATAGTCCTACACATGTGTTTTGTTTTGCTTTTTGCTTATTTTACCTTTTATATATCAGTCAAATGGCTTCCTCCACCTCATCCACTCCTCATATACCGTTCTTGAATCTGGGAATAAAAATAGCAATGTAGTAATGTATGTGGGAAAACTTATGGCAGTGTCTGACTTGAGAAATGGTCCTCCGCCACACTAGGTAACACTTGAGGCCTTCTATGTCATTTCACATCTTTAGTGGGAACACAATGTTTGGGGTTTTTACATGGTTAAGTGCATCAGTCTGAATTTACAAACCAAGAATCACGTAAATTGCCTCTCACACCTTTTACTTTTCTTCATCTATAAAAGGCAAAAAACAGAAAAAAACTCTAAAAGAAAATATAAGAAAAAGCAGTAAACAAATTGCACATCCACGTTCAATTGGGATAGATTTAGAGCCATTCTCGTAAGATTGCAAGTTGCAATCAGAATTACTTTAAGGAAGAAGCATATCTTTTTATGTGCCTCAGTGCACACTGCTCTGGACCAAGATAGAACTCAGCCATAGTTAGCATTGTTTTTTTCAATCATTGTTTCTGCTTTATGGGTCCATAGGCAACTTTAATGGCAAATTACAGAGAGTACATGAAGATGAGTTGTTACACTGACAGCAGAAACAATGTCCAAGACGGGGGAGACACAACATGTGATGATGCATTACAGAAAGCAGCCTCGGTATTTTTGTTGTTTTCAACAAGAATGTTGTGAAAGAATTTAGACAACAAAGTACCAAAAAATCCCACAAAATGACAGGAGGTGTAAATAGGATCTGCAAACCTTAAGTTAATGTCTTTCCTTGTATTTTTTAAATTGGAAAATACAAAATCTGGATGTTTCTCAAACATGGAAGTCCAGATAAGTTGTATGCATGTGACAAAGCGAAACGTTATTTCTATATATAAATAATTTGAAACACGTGATTTACTCTACAAATTAGTTGAGAAAGGTTTGGTATATACGTGAGTAGACCACATTCATTATAGAATGAATTTGTGCTGCTGAAAACCCAGTCTTTGTAGAGAAAAACTCAATATTGTTCCCATATTGAGTAGACATCCATGAATAGTAATTATGTGAAATCATACGACTTCTTCTTCAGGCTATTTAAATATTCTGCTACTCTGTCATGCTGTTATTGTTTCCCCGCTTATGAATAGGATGCTTCCTGGCAATGAATACTCAGAGAGAGTTTAGCCTTAGAGTTATTGTGTACTACAGTGTTTGACCCTAAGAACAAATATAATTGCTTGCGTATGGAATTTCTTGCTGAAGGCTTTTGATGTTTACTGTAATGACTCATGCACAGGCTGCTAGAGATAGTTGCTGGAGTAATGCATTTAAGTTTTTAATATAATTGCATTAATGTCCTTCTATGCCATTTTGTCAGCTCAAGTTGCTGCAAGTACTGAACGGCACATGGGACATGCTAATCCAACTTCAGCAGCGTTGCTTGAGATACCAGTGACCACAAGTTTGCAAGAAGTGCTACTCCCGATAATATGTGCCTCAGTCTTTTTGGCCTAACACCCAGATGGAAATGCTCCAGGCTTGGGGTGACCAAATACTAACCTTTGACTTCTCTGTACTTTACCTCTGACTGTGAATAAATGATTCTAAAGGGCCCCATCCCAGAGGATTAATGTGCTCAGCAAGGCTTCAAGCTGTTCACTGAGAACAGACAGAGTGAAAAATGTGCCACTGACTCTCTACAGTACAGTGATACAGTGACAGTAAGTGTTAGAACAGCACGGTTAGGAATCCTGTTGCTTTTGTCACTCAAGAATCAGCTCTGTGGCGAGGGCATTAGAGGGACCGTAGTTAGTGTCAAAGTGAGATTGAACATAATTTGCAGAACTGTGAAGTAATGAATCATAATTATCAAGTTGGATAATGGCTACTCACGCAATTTACTCTGGTAAAGGTGAATTTAAAAAAACATATTCACTGGACACTTCATTAGTTACACCTTACTGGTGCTGGATTTAACCATCGTTTGCCTTCAGAACTGTCTTAATTCTTCACGGCATACATTCAGTTCTACAGAAATTATGCAGTTTCTGCAGATCTACTGGCTGCACGTGATGATGTGGGCTTTGTGAAATAGCTTGTTATCCTGCTGGAACCAACCATCAAGAGATGGGTACACGGTGGTCATAAATAGAATAGAATAGAATAGAATAATCCTTTAATTGCCCCACAATGAGAAATTTGGTTGTAACAGCAGCGAAAAAAAAGAAAGAAAAAGGAACAGAACAGAATGGAAAGGATCACCAACAATATGTGTGGCGCTGTGGTGTTAAAACAATCAACTGGTACAAAGGCAAACAAAGTTATGCTATAAAAATATCCCCCAATTCACCATTACACCACCAGGAGCTTGAACTGCTGCAGCATGGCAGAGTGAATCCATGCTTTCATGTTAATTACACCGACTTCTGTCCCTACCATCTAAATGTAGAAATTGAGACACCAATTTTTGTATTGTCCAGTCTTCTATTCTACTTTGGTGAGTCTGTGAAATCATAGCGTTTCCTGTTCTTAGGTCATGGGAGTGTCGTTCAGTGCCTTCTGCTGCTGTATCCCAGGTACAAGGTTTGACATGCTGTGGATTCAGAGATGCACAACATAACTTGGTTGTAATAAGTGGTTATCTGAGTTGCGATGCCTTCCTATCAGCTTGAAGCAGTCCGGCATTCTCTTCGGACTGGTATCAACATAGCAGTTTCACCGAGAGAATTACCATTCACTGGATATTTTCTCTTTCTTGGACCATTCTCTGGAAACCTTAAAAAAGCTTCTGTGATAAAATCCCAGTAGATCAGCGGTTTCTGAAATACCCAGCCCAGACCATCTAGTACCAATGACCATGCCATGTTACTTAAAAAAACAGTCTTTGTTCATTAAGCTTGGGTCCCTACCAGAGGCCTGGGAACTTGAAGGTCCTGCAGTATCTCCACTGTTCCTAAAACTACACTCTCCTAGACAGATATCTCAGATGTCATACCTGGGATCTGCTGGAGCCACCCACCCAGTTTGGGGGTCACTGCCCAAAGTACTCTGATTACAATGGGGACCACAGTTCCTTTCACCTTTCAGATTTCATCTAACTCCTCTCTAAGCCCTTGGTATTTTTCTAGCTTCTCATGTTCTTTCTTCCTTATGTTGCTATCAGTTGGTATAGCTATATCTGTCACTTCAGCCTTCTTCCTCTGATTGTCCACCACCACTATATCTAGAAGTCCAACACGATCTTAGTTTGGTCATTCTCAACCATCCGAGGGACATTAACCCATTTTTGACCTCGGGACTCCAGGCTATACTTGGCAAAGATGTTTCCGTATACTATGCCAGCCATTTGGTTATGGAAAGCAAATTTTTTTTGTTCAAGCCTAAGTCACGATATTGATGTGGGTGATCACAAGCCCATAAAGCAACATGGTAAATGGCCTGCATTTGTATAGCGCTTTTCTAGTCCCTAAAGACCCCAAAGCGCTTTACACTACATTCACCCATTCACACACACATTCACACACTGGTGATGGCAAGCTACATTGTAGCCACAGCTGCCCTTGGGCACATTGACAGAGGCAAGGCTGCCGGACACTGACGCCACCGGGCCCTCTGACCACCACCAGTAGGCAAACATGGGGTTAGTATCTTGCCCAAGCATGCAGCCAGGAGGCAGCCTGGGATCGAACCACCGACCTTCTGATTAGTGGCTGACCTTACATGCATACAGAGTAAATCCCACTAAGCGTGCCATAATGCAGCAAGAAGTCCAGTATCTTCTTGACCATGGTTTTGCTCTTCCCAGTAATAGCTCTTGGAGCTCACCATCACTTCTCGTCCCAAAACCCGATCAAACCTCCCGTTTCTGTAATGACTTCCGAAAAGTAAATGCTGTTACAAAACCAGACTCTTTCCCACTCCCACGCATGGATGACTTGGTCGACCGTGTCGGATCAGCAACCTCTGTGACCAAGCTTGACCTCCTAAAGGGATACTGGCAGGTTCCGTTAACTAACCGTGCATCCGGAATCAGTGTAACACCTACATGTTGAAAAATTACTTTACATTTTTACCAACAACAGCCCCAAATAATATTCCTTACAATTATGTTGTGAAACAGACCACAAAAAAATTTGTAGTACATTTCATGTTTAATAAAATTAATCTCTATTTCATTTGAAATAATAGGATCACACACAACATTTTACCTCAGAACATTTATGCTCAGTGCGTTAAGACTTATTCAGGCAAGCAGTACAAGCTGGGTAGTAGGTCACCACTAGGACATGTCCACCTGGGAACACAGACACACTCACATTTCATGGAGAAGAAGAAGCTAGAAAGCACTTTCAGTAAACTCCCAGTAAACATTTACAGTTGTCCATTCATCAAATGCCAGAGAAGAGTTTATTTGTTTGCATGGTACACTTGATAAATTTCCAAGCTAAAGAAAGGTGATCCATCCATGGGGCAAAACATTTTACACTGAGGTTGAGTCAGTGATGTATCTCTGACCACAGTTGTTTCATGGGACATCAAACTTCAGAATTGCTTCTTCACAACTGAAATGTGAATAGCTGGAAGGAAACCAACCGGATATTAAACATTAAATAATTTTAGTGTGAAATTGCCATTTTCTGTTTTCTTCTACAATTTGCCATCTATCATCTTCCCAATGTCTGACGGTTATTGTCAGATTTGATTGCAAACAAAATGGATGCAGTTGATATGCTTTCATATTCTGATAAATTTTCCAGCAGGAAGATAAATAGTCCAGATATGTTTGTGCTTGTACAAGCATTTTGCAGGGCTAGCACATTTGTCAAGTGCTGCTGACACTGTTGTGGAGGAGTCCTCATGGATCACTTGGTATCCGGGAAGAATGTAGGCTAGAGCATACGCACAGAGTCGTTTTAAATAAAGACATTCTTGTATGCTTTTAAATAGGGCATTAGACCACACGGCTATGTCAAACACATTACATGTATTATCAACCCCAGTCTGTGCAAGTGTTGTTTGTCATCTGATTACCACCCACAAGGGGTGCCATACAGTCAGGGGTGAATTATGGGGTGTCAGCAGAAAAGACAGGGGTCTTTTTTAAGTTTTCTTTCCCTGATAGTTTTATGTGAAATGAATATGAATTTCCTCGCCTCTCCCCGACTGCTCTCTTTCTTTGTGCTGGTAAAGTAGACCCTTGGAGGCTGAGAGCATTGTTTAACTGTGGGGCCTAATTAAGCACAGGAGTGAAATATCAGAGTCGGATCTGAGACGAGAACGGATGGGGATGCTAACAGAATAAAGGGCTGGGTGTGTATGTGGAAGCCTCTGTCCATAGATCTGAGTATGCATTCCACAATCATCAGGCTGTGGTTCAGCGTTCCTACAGCTTGAAGTCCTAGTTTGTATTCTTGTCCACTTCTTGATCAAAAATCCCCAATGGACAGTCCTCTGCAGCTATCACTTTGGGAGTAAGGCTGGTTGGAGTTAATTAAATCTGAGTTAAGTGAAGCGGCAGAGTTGGGTAGGAGGTAATGGTTACCCATCTCCAGCTAGGACTGTAGAGCGTCCTGACCAATGAGAAAGCAGGAATGATGCACTGCCTCACAACGGCACAGCCAAATAGTTAAAGAGGACAAGAGCAACATGCCGTTAAATTGAATGGGAAAGATCTTTAAGGCAGGGTGCAGCTCTCAGGCAGTGGGCAGAGCCGATAATTTCAACGTCTGCTAATCACACAAATGCCACTGAGTGCTAACAGTACCTGAACCTGATGTTTTCATATTTTCGTATCTCAGCTGGAAACATTTAGTTGTTTTGTTGTGCCTCTAAAGTCAGTCATAAAACCCTAAATGAAACAGACTTGCTGATTTAATGAGAAAGCTCAGCACTCACTAATAGGAAAAAGTCAAGGAATAGTATAAACAGATTTATCATGTGTGCATCATCAGTGTTGTAATTTCTTCAGTATCTCTTCGTAATTGTTATAATTATAATTAAAATTACTGGTGCAGGAAACTAAGCAGAAAAATTACAAGTTGCATGTATGAAACAGGAGACACCTTTCAAAAGCATCTGCTGGAGCTTAGTTTCATCGTTAATGTTTTGTATGTGAGCGAGAGTAGAAACATCTATATTTATATCTGCTTCATACATAGGTGAGCAAGGAAATGATGTCTCAGTCAAATATATATGGAAGTCTTTTGCTTTTAATCACAATACCATGCATGCAATCCATAAGTTACATTTAATTATTGTGACAAATTAAACTGCATCAATACCATAAGTAGGGCTGGGCTATATCATACCGTTCACGGTAATACTGGTGTAATTTTGGGCAACGATAGGAAAATGAAATATCACGATAGAATATGGGTAAAACGCGCATGCGCAGTGCCTTTGTTTACATACACACATGGCGGCGACGCAGAATGAGAAGAGCGAAAGCGGATCGTTGAATGAAACGGATGAACCAGAATTGGTTTGTTAAAATGCTGCAACTTCAGTGGTGTGGAACTGGTTTAGCTTTCGTCCGTCAGATACACAACAAAGCACTATTTTTGGTAGAGCATGCTAGCGGGCCGTCGTTATTACCGTGTTGTTTGGAAAATACGGCACACTTAAAATCAATCCTTTGATTTTTCTGAAAATCGACAGTGCCCCTTATAATCCCGTGCGCCTTATGTATGAACTCTGGTTGTGTTTACTGACCTCGAAACGATTTTATGTACACGGCGCTCGAAAATCTGTCAGATGTTTCAGTATGACTTTGCTAAGCTACGAAGCCACACCACTTGATGGATTGTCGGAGCATTACGGCATCGTAGGCAGGAGCCTCGCGGACTGATACGTACTGTGCTTCAACATAATATTACCGTATTGTGTGTGTATAACCTCTTTAAGTTGTGTGGATATTATACATGGTTATGCTGAGGATATGTCGGCCAGTTTCCACTGGAAATGCCTTTTGGTTAAACTGTCAGCAAGAAATTTGCATTTGCACTGTTACATTTTTATATAACTTTAATGCACATAAAAAACAGCTGCTTGTTTAAGTGAAAATACATTGATGGGTTGTTTGGTTTTTTTTGCACTAATAAAGTTGTGGAGTTGTAAAGTATTTTGTCTAGTGTCAATTATATCGTCAGTTATATCGTTATCGCAAATTTTTAAATGTATATCGTGATAAATATTTTTGGTCATATCACCCTGCTCTAACCATAAGTCCACTTGTATTACACTGACTGTGCGATAGCAAGAAGTTCCTTTGCATTTTTGATGTAAAGAATTAAGCTCATGTCAGTATCTACTCCCAGTTGATGTTTATTGTTTGTTTACATCATGTCAAGGATGAAGTCTCTCTTGTCAGAGATGATTGTACCATTTTAATAATCATGAGGTCTCGTCTTACCAGCTGAGCATTAGTTCATTTGCTGACTTCACCTGAACGTGGAAAAACACAGCACGCTTTGAATTTTCTCACTGCTACAGAGTAATGAAGAGAGCTTTTTGGGACGAGCTTTCACAAAAGAACTCCTTAACATTTTAAGGTTTTTGAGTTTCTCTTGTGTCACAGTGACATTTCCAGAGAAGGGTCGCGGGTGGATGAGTGCATCTTTCACTGCCGAGCTAATCTTATCTGTAGGAGTGAATGCTGCACAATGTTCCCTGCCACAGCTGATGGAATCACATTCAGCAGGGCCACCAAGACCAGCAAATTGAGGTTCATTTTATCACACTTTATATTGCAATGTGTTATTATTCCTACACTAATATGGGCAAAAGGTAACAGTCGTCCACGTCTCAGATTTAGAGTTTGGCCAATCTGAGAATGACGTGGTTTGCTCAGGACTTTGCTCATGTGGTTAAACACTGTACTGCAAGGATACACTTTGGATCCAATGATAGGTTTCTTGTTTGTTCCAGTACAGAAATACAGAGAGAGGCATTCCTCTTTTGGACCATTATAGATTGTTGTAATGGTCAAGAGGTCGATGAAAAAAAGGCAAAGAACGAGATTGTCAAAGTGGTCTTGCCTCGAGGAGCGAGAACAAGGGCTTGGAGCAGAAGATGATGATGATGGAAGGTGTGATCCAATGACTGCTGAGAGCAAATCTACAGGTCTGAACAGTGGCCACTGTGTTGTCGGACAGGTAGCTTTTGAAAATTAGATTTCTTTCTCTTTTTTGCAGATGGAAGGAGGTGTTATATCTCATAGGGGACAGGATGTCATGGAGGAGAAATGTATTTTTTTTTCTTTCCTCCAGCTTGTGGGAAACATCCACCTGGAAGTAACAGTTAGGCATGCAGCAATGCATTGTTAAATCTGACTGTGTGAGACATGACAACTAAGCAGCAGCATTGCAAAGTGAGTGTAGAAGGGGGCTAAAGGCAGTGCAGTGAAGAATTTTTTGCTTCAATTCATGCTGCACCCCAAGTTTGTCAAATTTCTGGCTGTTTGTGCATACAAATCCCAATATTATGAATAAAGGAAACATTGATTTATGGCTGATTTATATCAGATATTGCATGTAATAGAGATGAAAATGAAGTTTCCCTTAACAGCATTAGTGAACATCTGTAAGCCTCACTTTTGGGAGCTGATAAAAGATAAATATGAATTTCGTTAGCAATGGAAAAAAACCTTTCATTTGTAGGTTGTATTCATAATAAATGCATTACATTTGTGAGTTAACTAAATTACAAATATGCACGAGACTGCTTAGACCTGTGAAAGTATTTTTCTTTTAAACTGTCAAATGTGCTGCATCTATTTTGATGTTTTTTAGGTATGCTCTGGTGGACTCGTGGGAAATCAAAGTGCATTGAAGCCCAAGATTTAAAAACAAAGTAACACTGCAAATATTTACAACAGTAAATATTTTTGCTGATCGGTCTACATAAAAATAAGTGTCTCACAGACACATCCTTTGCAAAGTAAAAGAGTAAGGGAAGACCGGACGTGAACCAAACCACTGTAAGGTCCATATTTCAGATGTTGTATATTTAAACCAAAAGATGTCACCATATGTAATAATTAATAATACACAGTTATATATTACTGATACACTAAGGTGGCCAAAACAGTTTTTTAAACAAAAAGTAACCTGAATGTTTGCGTCCATGTAAACACATCCATGGCTCAAAGGGTGACATAGCATGTCAATGGGCAGTTCAGCATCTTCTCAATTAATTGGGTTCTACCTTCTTTCTCTCTACCTTAACCTTGATGCCTGTCTCTATGATACCCCTATGATACATGTTCTGTCCTTATTGTGCGTCCCTTTGCCCAACTTGACAGACAGCTAACGGTTTCAATGAACATTGGAGGCGGAAGTAAGTTTAAGGCTTTTTACTTCGTCAGTAGTTCAATGAATGACATCCTTTTCTTCCCGTAAAACTAAAAACAAACACAAAGTAAATGTCACAAGATGTCTATACCTTTTTACACACACTTCTAGGATATGAACTATACTGTTATATAGTATGTGTAATCAACAGCAACTCAATATTGATCACAATACAACTTAGCGAGTTTAGCTTCCTCAAAGATAAACATAGCAGATGAAATAACTGGTTTCTAAACAAATCTATGTAATAGAAATGCACCAAATAAACTTGTAACATGTTATACATTAATACTCACAAGCAATAACTCTCCAAGGCAGAAACGTTTTAAAGAGCAACAACATATTCTGCAGGCTAACAAGCGACCAGCTTCCTGTTTCCTCTACTCACGGGAACACAGAAAAACCTCACCAAAATAAAAGCTGGCGATTATTCCCACTATGACCAGCAGAGGGTGCTGAAGAGAAAGAACCTATGCATGTCATAACACTCCCCGTCTGGTATTGTAAAATACCAATATGAACCAACTGAAACATCATAAACTGCAAGATTTTACAGATTATATCTGAATACAATGTTTACCATCATGACACACATACTTCTCAGTCCTTTGGGGACATCAATAACACTGTCTCTGACACAGGTCTCAGGTAAGTATTAATAGTTCCATTTCTTGAGACCCTCACTTCAATCTTCCTGACCCTGCCATCCTTATCCGGGAAGATCTGGTTGACAAGTCCCATTGGCCATTCATTGCGCCTCACTTGTGCGTCTTTGATCAGCACCAAATCTCCCACCTTGAGATTTGCATGGTTACGTTGCCACTTGTTCCGGCTTTGCAGTGTCCCTAAGTACTCCCGTCTCCATCTGGTCCAAAATGTGTTTGCAAGGTGTTGAACTTGCCTCCACTGCTGTCGATGGAGATCTTTCTCAATAAAACTTCCCGGAGGGGGAAGAGGAGTGCACACCTTCTGAGTGAGAAGCATGGAAGGCGTCAACAGGAAGGGTGTGTCAGGATCTGTTGTGATAGGAGACAAAGGTCTAGCATTAATGATGGCTGTTACCTCTGCCATTAGAGTGGAAAGCACCTCATGTGTCAAGTGAGAGTGCGTGGTTTGGAGAAGCATTGCATCCAGGATACGTCGGGACAACCCTATCATACGTTCCCAGCTTCCTCCCATATGAGAAGAGTGAGGTGGATTAAAGATCCAGGTGCATCCCTCTTCTCCCAGGTATGTTTTAATGCTTGACACGTCGGGGTCTGTCAGTGTGAAACCTAGCTCCCGGCAAGCACCGACAAAATTAGTCCCACAATCGGATCGAATCTGCTTAACAGGCCCTCTCAAACTGAAGAATCGACGCAGGGAATTGATGAAACTTGATGCGTCCATCGACTCAATCAGTTCAATGTGCACAGCACGTGTGCTAAGACACGTAAAAAGAACAGCCCACCTTCTGCTATTTGCCTGGCCTCCTCTTGTGCGCCTTGTGACCACAGACCAAGGGCCAAATACATCCAAACCCACGAAGGTGAAAGGAGGTTCGGTGCTGACACGATCAGAAGGCAGATCTGCCATTCTTTGCTCAGTTGTTCTCTTCCTAAGTCTGTTGCAGGTGATACAGTTGTGGATAATCTGTTTGATTAGCCTCCTTGCTCCTGTAATCCAATATCCAGCAGTACGGACTGCACCTTCTGTGAACACCCGTCCCTGATGCATTACTCGCTGGTGATGGTGTTCTACTATCAACTTGGCAACGTGGCTACCACCTGGAATAATGAGAGGATGTTTCTCCTTGTAGTCGATGTTGGCGTGTTTGAGCCTTCCACCTATCCTCAAGAGTCCTTCATCATCACAGTAGGGACTGAGTTTTTGTAAAGAGCTGTGTTTTGGTATGTCTTTACCATTAGCAATACAGGCAAGTTCCTCCTCAAACATTTCCTTCTGCACACTTTTAATGACGACAATCTCAGCCTTTGTCAGTTCCTCTGCTGTGCGAGACTGTTTGCAATGATGCCATGAACTGCAAGAGGGACCTTCACCTTTGCTCTTGAAGACCTTTGCAATATGAATGAGCAAGCTAAGGGCCTTGAGAAGTTTCTTCAAAGAGGAAAATCGTCTGAACCTTTGAGATCCAAGCAGAGACCCATCAATACTCGTGTGAGTGACAAAGCTACGTATTTCATCATCCAACTCGGGGTCCACAAGGTCATAGGTTTCAGCTTCTCTTGTAACACTAGCTTGTAACAAGAAGGCAGGTCCTTTAAGCCAGGCACTGTCACCAAGCATGGCAGCAGGCACCGAGCGTGTGCCTATGTCAGCAGGGTTAGAGCTCGTAGGGACATAGTGCCATTGTTTTGGTTCTGAAATCCTCCTGATTCGCTGCACCCTGTTGCCAACATATACATAGAACCTCTTCGTCTGGTTGCTTATATAGCCTAAAACCACACGACTGTCTGTGTAGAATTCAACTGCTTCAAGATTTAGGTCCAGTTCACTTGTGATGACTTCGGCAAGCTCTGCAGCTAACACAGCAGCTCCCAATTCCAGTCTTGGAATTGTATGAGCAGATTGTGGGGCCAATTTTGCTTTCCCTAGAACGAAGCCCACCTGATGGTTCTGATTTTCGCCAGTGGTCTTTAGGAAAGCAACTGCTGCAATGGCTTTAGTGGAGGCGTCTGAAAAGATGTGTAACTCTTTTCTGATTGCTGTTGACATCGTAGCAGAAGCGTAGGTTCTTGGAATATGTACATTCTTGAGATCGACAAGAGATTCTTTCCATGTATTCCACTCGGCCTCCCTTTCTCTAGGCAGTGGAGTGTCCCAGTCTAGGGCCTCACTTGAACGTTCTCTCAGCAGCATCTTTCCCTGGATTGTAACCGGTGAAGCAAATCCTAAGGGATCAAAAAGACCATTGATTGTAGCTAAGACGCCTCTCTTTGTAAAGGGCTTCACTGTCTCTGCTACTCGAAAGGTAAAGGTGTCTTTCTTTAGGTCCCATATCAGACCAAGACTTCGCTGTGTAGGTGTCACATCAGTCTCCAGATTTAGCTCCTTAAGCCCCTTTGCACGGTCATCTGGAGAAAACGCATCAAGAACCTCAGAGCTGTTTGATGCTATTTTATGCAGGCGAAGGTTAGATGTGGCAAGCATTTCCTGTGCTCTCTTCATTAGATCAATAGCTTCACTGGCTGTGGGCCTTGACATAAGCGCATCATCAACGTAGAACTCCCTCTCAATGAAGCGTCGTGCATCTGATCCAAATTCCTCTTCACCATGAGCTGCTGCACATCGAAGGCCGTATATAGCTACGGATGGTGAGGGACTGTTGCCAAACACGTGAACCTTCATTTGATACTCACAGATGTCATTGGCAGGATTGTTGTCTTCATGCCAGAGGAAGCGCAAATAGTTTCGATGGTCCTCTCTTACAATGAAACTGTGAAACATCTGTTCAATGTCAGCGGTTACTGCAACAGTTTCACGTCTGAACCTCAACAATACTCCCAATAAGCTATTATTGAGGTCAGGTCCAGAGAGGAGAACATCATTGAGAGAGACGCCATGGCACTTTGCACTTGAGTCAAACACAACCCTGATCTGATCCGGCTTCTGAGGATGGTACACCCCAAACGTAGGTAAGTACCAGCACTCCTTGTCCACCTCAAGTGGAGGAGCCAGTTCAGCATGGTCACGATCAAATATGTTTTGCATGAAGGCAAAGAAATGCCTCTTCATTTCAGGCCTTTTTTCTAGGGTGCGCTGAAGAGAGGATAAGCGTTTGACGGCCTGATCGCGATTGTTGGGCAGCCACTGACGAGGTCCCTTGAATGGAAGTGGCGCCACCCAGCTGTTGCTGTCATCTATGAACATCTCTCTCTTCATGACCTCTAGGAACAGTTTGTCTTCAATAGAAAGGCCGATTTTGTTATCGTCCTCGGATGTATCAAAGATGGTGCTTCCAAGAGTGCATGCCTTAACTCTAGGTGTTTCGGTGGTAGGGAAGGCTTTACGCTCAGACTTGGACCCATAATTCTCTTTGATATGAACCATATTTGGACATGGTCTGAAATAGGATGGGCGATTGTTCTCAAGCACATTAGTGTGATAGGCATCCACAGCTGCAGGCTTGTGAGCATCACCTAAACAGACATCACCAATGATGACCCATCCTAGGTCCAGTTTCTGTGCATATGGGGCATTGTGAGGACCGTTTCTATGCTGCCTCGCTTTGTGGACACTAAGTAGGTCACGTCCAAGTAAAAGGAGGATCTCAGCTTTGTGATCGAGTGGTGGGATGAGATGGGCTATTGGCCTTAGATGAGCATGTTCTGCTGCCACCTCAGGGGTAGGTATCTCAGCTCTGTTACTCGGAATGTTATTACATTCAATTATTGTCGGCAGCGTGACTGATGTGGTTCCATCTAGTGACTCCACTACAAAGCCTGTAGCTCTTCTACCCATCATTTCTGTTGTTCCCGCACATGTACGAAGTGTGAATGGAGACTCTGACCCCTCTATGCCAAAAACATCAAAAAACTCTGACCTGGCAAGTGACCGATTACTCTGATCATCGAGCACGACATAAGCCTTTGTCACTCGCTCTGGCTGCGCTTTTGGGAAAACCTTTACCAAGCAGATCTTAGAACAGGATCTTCCTCTCTGAGCCTCTCCACATACCTCGGTACAAGTCGATGTTATAGCAGGCTGAGTTGTCTCTTCTGTGCCCTCCCCGCCATGACCAAAGAGAGTTGCAGGAGGTGGTCCTGGATGAAGGGCAGAGATATGATTCCTGCTTTCACATTCTGTACACTTGATTGTTGTGTTACAGTTCTTGGCCATGTGACTAGTGGAAGAACAGCATCTAAAACAGATACCATTGTCCTTGAGGAAGGTCTTACGCTCCTCAATGGATTTATTGCGAAACCCTCTGCAGCGCTTGAGGGGATGTGGCTTTTTATGAATAGGACACTGCCTTTCCACATCACAGGTTTGCTCTCTCATGCTGTCTTGGCCAGCTTTCTCCTGTGATATTTCCGTCTTGTGAGCAGAGACTAAACCCTTATAGGGCTTCCTCACTGTAACATCTGATCTAAAGTGGTCTGTTGTAGATGCTAAGAGCCTGAAGCCTGGGTCATTGCGGGCTTGTGCCTCTCTGCAGACAAAGTCACAGAGAAAGGAAAATGGCGGAAAAATGACACTATGGTCAACTTTATACTTAAAACCCTGAGAGAGCCACTTTTCCTGGATATTGTGTGGTAACTTGTCCACAATTGGAGCGACACCACGTGCAGTGTCAAGATAGCTTAGCCCTGGGAGATAACCCTCTGATTTTGCTGCCTCAACCTCTTGCAGCAGGTCACTAAGCTCTCGCAGCTTCACAGGATCCTTGCTACTAACCTTTGGGAAGTTTGTAAGCCTGTCGAACAGTGTTTTTTCAATTATCTCTGGAGAGCCAAAACATTCCTCCAAGCGCTCCCAGGCTTTGTCCAGTCCAACTTCAGGATGACAGACATGCACCGTCTTTATTCTTTTCACATGCCGTGCTGAGTCGTGTCCCAGCCACTTAATAAGGAGGTCCAACTCTTCACTGGGGCTGAGTTTTAGTCCACTGATTGCATTCAGAAAGGAGGATTTCCACGCTCAGTAATTTTCAGGGCAGTCATCAAACTTTGTGAGACCAGCATTAATAAGATCCCTCCGTGCCAAGTACCTTGCTATATCACCCACCTGAGCACTGCCATCTGGTAGGAGTTGTGGTGTGACTCGATCAGGCGACCTTTCCCTTGTGCTCTCTGGTGGATGCGGTGTTGAGTGGGGGTAAATACCAGACTTCGGTTCCTGAGATAGCCCTGATGTTGGAATGGCTTTGTTTCTCATTTTGAACAAGTGAGATTCAACATATGGAGTACCAAAGCTTTGCCTGGGTGGGATCGTGGGCTTCAGCTCATGAACAGTTGACTCTCTATGCTCTGCCTCTGGTTTAGTGCTCTCGGTTGGCTGTAGATGCTGCTCCACATACTGGCGTGTCCTTTCAACAGTCTCTTCAAAGGCTGGTTTCCTTTCAGTTTTGACAGACTCCTCTGCTGCAACCTCAAGGACGCTGGCTTCAGCCATAGCTGCTGCTACCTCCTTTTCATACTGTAAAGTGTTCAATTTGGCTTCTATGCGAGCCTTCTCAATCATCATTTCTGACTCTATTTTGGCATAATCGGCTCGTGCTCGAGCTGCCTCCAGTTTGGCGCGAGCTGCAGCAGCGGCTCGACTGGCTGATGATCCACTAGATGCTATAGAGGCCACTGACCTGGTCTCTAGAGCCGACAGCTGCGTTATTTCTTTTGTGGCTTGTATGTCCTCCATCCCACAATGCTGCTGTGTGGCGAGAGTAAGCAGTAGTAGGGATGAGACGTGCTGGCAGACAAGGTTGCTGTCTTTGATTATCTCTGCCCGCTGAGAAGCTGCTTTTTTACTGTTCTGTCCTTATTGTGCGTCCCTTTGCCCAACTTGACAGACAGCTAACGGTTTCAATGAACATTGGAGGCGGAAGTAAGTTTAAGGCTTTTTACTTCGTCAGTAGTTCAATGAATGACATCCTTTTCTTCCCGTAAAACTAAAAACAAACACAAAGTAAATGTCACAAGATGTCTATACCTTTTTACACACACTTCTAGGATATGAACTATACTGTTATATAGTATGTGTAATCAACAGCAACTCAATATTGATCACAATACAACTTAGCGAGTTTAGCTTCCTCAAAGATAAACATAGCAGATGAAATAACTGGTTTCTAAACAAATCTATGTAATAGAAATGCACCAAATAAACTTGTAACATGTTATACATTAATACTCACAAGCAATAACTCTCCAAGGCAGAAACGTTTTAAAGAGCAACAACATATTCTGCAGGCTAACAAGCGACCAGCTTCCTGTTTCCTCTACTCACGGGAACACAGAAAAACCTCACCAAAATAAAAGCTGGCGATTATTCCCACTATGACCAGCAGAGGGTGCTGAAGAGAAAGAACCTATGCATGTCATAACAATACATATGAACAATGTCTTTTCTATCAGCCATTTAAGTACACTGGACTGGTTTCACCCTTCCTTCTCTTCATAAATGTGTATCCCCTCTTTCTTACTCGGCCTCACATCCGTGCTGGGTCTCTACAGCATGCCTTAAATTTTCTGTATTTGCTAGTGTTGGGTAGGGATGGGTATCGTTTAGGTTTTATCCGATACCGGTGCCAAACCGGTACTTCTGAAACGGTGCCGGTGCTTAAACGGTGCTCGAACCGGTGCTTAAAGAATGGAGAACACAAAATTGGTCCAAAAACCTCTCATGTTCAGCTGTTTTTTTGTAAAAAGATAACAATGTTAGCCTTTTCTGCAGCTATGGGGCATATATGGTATCACTCTTGGCTGGAAGCAGTGCTTAAACAATGGAAAAAACACAAACTTTATCCAAAAACCTCTCATGTTTAACTGTTTTCCACTTTTTCTTTGGTCATTTTAGCCTTTTTGGCCAGGGTGAAGGGAGTATCTGCCATCAAACAAGAAGACAGCTGCATGTAGCTACGACGGTGTTTGCTAGTTCACCTTACATGCATTAATGTAATAACGTGGTTAGCCTACTCAACGTAAATTACACACGAACAACATTAAGCTACTCACGCAGAGAAGAACGGCTGCTGCTGCATCATCATCCTCATCATTTCTGCTACACTGGCAGGGCTCCGGGTCCAATAACAGGCACCACACCCGCAGTAGATGTGCACGGTGTGAGGTCTCGCAGCAAGCTATCAAATACGGCGCATTTCTCGGCTTTAAAAAAAAACGCTATGCGTCGCCAGGTGTTTCATCAGATTTGAGGTGTTACCTCCTTTGACAGTATCACAGTATCAGCTTAAAGCACTTGTTGCAGGCTGCTGAGTTTGCATCTTTTGCTGTGAAGTACAGCCAGACTTTTGACCGCTTCGCCTTGGGCATTTTTAATCTGTAGCTCTGCTCTAAAAGAATGTACATACCTGGACCCGCCTACTATCCTTGGAAACATAAAATGATTGGCTAGAATCTAAAGTGTATGACATCTCAGGGGAAAAAAAGCATCGAAATGTGCGCTGCTTTTCGGTCTGGCTACTACCGTTTATGACAGAACCGGTGCCATCATGGCACCGGACACTGGTACCCATCCCTAGTGTTGGGTATAGGCCCACATTCATCATGACAAATGTAAAGTCATGAGAATAATGAGGTAGAACAGAAATCACCTAATTTTTCAAATAGGAGTTTATTTTGCAAACCCATGTTTGAGATACCAACTTGCTGTTTCCTGTGTTCTTTTTAACATAACACATTTAGGTTTTAAAGAAATTAAACATCCCATAAATATCCCATCTGCCTCTGTGCTAGTCACTTTGCAGCCACATGCAGAGTAGAGGGCAGATTTAACAGGTTTGTGTACTCACAGTCTAAGAAGCTCGATATTCCTGCAGGTATATCTTTTTTTTTACTAGCTGTGACACGGTAGTAGTAATGTTTTCTACAGCAGTGATACAGACAGATGGGTTTTGCTTATAAAATAATAAATGACTAACCTATCGTCTATGTGATTCCTAGTGATAGGTTGACTTTTACGAAAGCAGGATTTTTTTTTCTTCTTGAGTTCGACTATATCAAATTGTGGCTTACATACATTAGGGCTTCTTTCTAGATTTTTTAATATTTGTACATTTTGTTGTACTTGTAATGTATGTAGCATCTATTTACATATAATATATTTTTAAAATATAATCTAGGGAATATTTGTGAAAATGGACCGTATATAAAAGATCTCAATACTAGATCACAAAAGCATGTACGTGCTTGCTTTAACCAGTGATTACTGTAAATATTTATCTGAAGTCTAATTAGTCATCACCCCTGGTAGGCACTTTGTCCACGATTAAACAGGCATGTGGGATTATACTGTAGGTGGAAAATTTTGTTTATCTAAGGTACCGTGAGAAATGCAGAGCGTTGGATGTTGCATAGATTGTCAGTCAGCATCAGTTATTTTAGCAGTTGTTTATATTCAAGTGACAAAGCCTCTCGTGGCTAAAAGATTTGTGACTCTTGGTTATGAGGAACAAAGGATGAAATGCATTTTTAGACATCCACAGTGTCTCCAGAGGAATCAGGTTGGGAAAGCAAACAAATCATCAGATTTTGATTAATGCTCATGTCTTCCTTGCTTACTTTTTAGATGGTTGTACTCTAGGAACAGGCATTTCAGCCCTGAGTTTCTCCTGTCCAAATGTCAGTGCGCTACTCTCATCAGTGTATTAGTACTTTGAGCAACTGTATTTATTGCATACAATACATATGTTACATAAGATCAGGTTAATATACAGAGATTGTGAAGTGCAATGCTTCATGCTGCATGTCATTTGGCCTGTGAGCAGCACTTATATTTAGACTAGACTGCACATTTAAAAAGAAATATTAGATGATATCAAATAATATATATATATATATGTGTGTGTGTGTGTGTGTGTGTGTGTGTATTTTAAAGCACTGATTAAATGAAAACAGTTTGTTTCTATGAATGACTTCCTTCTGGCTCTTCCAGAATCATTTCCACTTTAGTGATTTAATGTAGATAATATGTAATTTTATTGCATAAAATTGTAATATACAGCTTTTATTTAACACTACTGTGTGAAGATGCTTTCTTAGTCTGGTCAGCGAGCTTGTGTTCCACTGGAATTAGATACACACCACCACCATGCCCTAACCAAACCTCTACAGCTTCTTGATATCTTCAGAACACAGTTTCTCATGCTTGCCACGGAGCCTTGTCTTTAGAAAATGTCATTAAATATTTATTTTGTGGCTGTTGACTGTGTCCTGCGTAATTTGGGGGCAAGACCTTGTCACAATTTACAAGAAGGTCTCGATTAGGAATAATTGTTCTGCTCCGGTGATATGACTGGAACCTTCACTATTTTCCTCTCCGCACCTGTTCATTTCATAGTTTACCATCCATGAATATTTTTTAAAAAATACCAATATCCCTCTGGGTATTTTTAAGGCTGACTTACTCAGTGTGTGTGTGTGTGATTTCAAAAGGCTATAATTATGGGTTTGCTAAAATAACAACCTGGCAGTAAATTAAAAAATACATGGATGAATATAAAGGTTTACATACAAAACTTGCTCAGGAGTTCTCCTGCGGATGCTTATGTTCATACCATAATCCAGTGTTTCCCAACCACTGTGCCGCAGCACATAGGTGTGCCGTGAGAAATGATCAGGTGTGCCATGGAAGATTATCTGGTTCTACCTGATTGGTACTCTAAGCCAGCGGTCCCCAACCTTTTTTGCGCCACGGACCGGTTTATGCCCGACAATATTTTCATGGACCGGCCTTTAAGGTGTCGCGGATAAATACAACAAAATAAAACTAGTGCTGGTACCGAAAAAAAGAAAATTTATTCATAACACACGTGAAAAGACCCAGGAAAACCGAGTAAACGATAGAAACGATAACAAAATAACGCTGAAAACCGCTAAAAACCCTGAAAACTATACATTTCACACCTGAGCCTCAACTCTCACGGACCGGTACCGCTCCGAGGCCCGGGGGTTGGGGACCGCCGCTCTAAGCGACCGGCAGAACAATTGCAGTGACTTCCACTAGAGGGCAGTACAACAACCTGCTCTAATTAAATCTGTTGCCAACTTCCAGTAAAACAGAAGAAGACGAAGAAGAAATTACATATTAATCATGCTGTGAGTGAGACAACGCAGCAATAGATAAATATTTGAAAAGAAAAAGTCGTCAATCTGACCGGGGTCCTGGAGAAAATTCTGACCCAGATGAAGGCCCTAGCATGAGCAGTGGTCAGAAGAAAGCAAGAAAGCTATACTGGGGACAGACCCAACCAATTCCACTATGCCTGATGTGTGGGGAAAAATTATCAATATGCTTCTTGTGACATTTTTGTTTGGAGGTGTAACGTGTGATTTTTCTAATGTGAAATATGTGCCGTGGCTCCAAAAGGTTGGGAAACATTGCCATGATCAAACTCGTCCAATACGTTTGCAGGCATGTCTGGAGTCCCTGCAGCCACTGGTGTTGTTATGCAACCTACTGGCAACCATGTGACACTCACAATTCCCCTCTTTCAAACAGTATGTTTTTTTGATCGTTACCAGTGAATGCCTGCAGATTTAATGGGCTTCATACTTTTTTTTTCAAAAATGAAAAACAAAGATAAACAAATATTTATTTATTCTAATGGATATGAACATGAAGTGCGTAATTCACTATCAAGTCATGTAGGTAATAAAGGGAAGCGTTGGCAAATGTGAGATACGTGTTGGGAAGTGCAAACCAAACCTGAACAATAACACAAACAAATGGGCCCAGGAGACAGGAGATTGCATAGGCAGTTGGAGCAGCACCAGTCAATACGAATGCAGATTTAAATAGCTGTTCAGAGTAATGTGTTCACATTTCCACCAGTCTCCCTCAGCTCTAACCAGGAACTTGCAAACCAGAACAGAAACAGCACCAAAGGAAAAAGTGCAGCTGTGATAAAGGCAGCATTCTGCATTCGTCATCTTTGGAAATTTCTAAACACTTTTGATGAGCTTTAAATAGCTCAGCATGCTTCAATAACTAAGTCAATCTTTCATTAGTGTAGCTGAACTCAAAAATGAGAGACTGCATTTTTCAGCAACTGCACAGTGAGCGAAAATCTATTTGGTCAGATCATGCTGATGATTTCTGTAGCATTGCATCTAAATGGGAGAATAGTTACATTACAGCAGATTGCTAATGAGTACAGTCTGTGTTTAATGACGAAACATAGATCAATGAAATTGCCCTAATTGCATTATGCAAACTCTGCGCGGAAATGAAATACGGAAAATACCATCCGAGATGAAGCTCATAATTAAAGACGAAGTAAAATCCTCACAATATATTGTGCTTTCTTCAGGTAGAAACAGTCTCAGCTGGGAAAGCAGAGCTGAAATGTCACTAGATGTCAGAGAAAAGGCCAAGAGCCTGTAAGTTCAGACGCTTTCAGGTCTTTTCTCTCCATTCTTCTCTTCATTTTGTGCACAGGCACCGACATTGTGGTTTGATTAAGAGCTCCCCAGGGTTTGGCAGAGGGAAGAGAATGTGTTTACTACAACAGTTTTATGCCATATACAATGTTCAGTTTGTGGTCCTGATTGAGCCCAGTAGGCCTATCGAGATTGCAGCCTCTGCTCTCTCTAATCCTCTGGGGGTTAATTAACCAGAATAGGTAACTAGCTAGCAGCTTCTAATTGCATTAGCAGGCAAACAGACCTATTGAATCTTCTTTGTTTGCTTCCAGTAGGTAGTGTTTTCAAAGTTTATTTGATTTTCCTTATTTGAAACTGCAATTTGGATGCAGACTGAGTAACTGATGCAGATTTTTTCACTTTTTTCAATTTCCACCAAGTCAGTTGTGGCGCTGTTTTTTCAGCTCTGATACACTTGAGAGATCTTTTTTTTTTTGCTCAAGAGAGGAAAACACACAAGACGAAACCAAGAATCCTGTTTTCTAAAGGACTGTTTGTGGCATATTGATATCAGTGGCTACTCAATGAATTACTGTGGTAAGACATCTTTACTTCATATTTGTGTTTAAAACATAAGTTGTTAAGCAAAAGTCTCCAATCTGTAAAGACTGTTGGAGTAAATTTATATAATGTATTACTTATAATACACATAGTTCATGCTTGTAATCACACAAGCATCTAAATGGGCGCTTTGAATGGATTAATATTTGAATATAATCTCTGAAAAAGAGGTGTGAGGGATCAGAGAAAGTCATACAGTGTCTTCATTCTTTTCAGTGTAATCCTCTTTTTTTTCTGTTGCTGTTTTTTAGAGTGTGCGTGTTCACTTTCGATGACATGATAAAAAACATTCTGCAGCCTAATTTAAATGCCTAGGGTCAAATAATGCTTTTTGGATTGCTCCCTTGGTTGCCTGAAATACTGCGATACTGTGAGATTGTCCCCCTCAGACAAATGCTTATTTTCGACTCGCACACAGATGGGTGTAAATCCCTGTCATCTTGTTAAATCTGTGCCAGTGACACCAAACTTTACAGAAGCATCCTGATGGCAAGTGCCCTTTGTGAAAAATAAGCTTTGTGCCCGTGTCGCCTTACTAAGCTTCCTCCGTCTTACAACGTAACCTTTGCGTATACTACCCATCTTATCACCCTATTACTTGTTCATGTGGAGTAAAGGAAGAATAGCAGGGAAGAATTGTACAGTGAGTGATGAATTCATCTTTTCTACATAATACATGCCTTTTAGCCAAAGTCTTTGTCTTCGTGAGCCAGACACCTGTTAACATGTGTGACAAGACGAAACACTAAGACATCTAGTTTTCCAGTTTTCAGTTTTATTTGTCACATGCAAGTTAGTGTAACCGGTGTGATTCTGCGTTGTGTCTGATAACAAAGGTAAAAGAAAGAAAGACCTCCAAGTAAATAATTTGCCCACTCCAGCTCCTCTCCCACAGGGGAATTGTAGAAAAAGGGCTGGCATTTATTTTTACATTAAACATAAAGTATGGATCTACACGTAACATATTTGACATAAGATAAAACAAAAACAACAACATGAAATCCGACATATCCGATAAAAAAGGTAAAAGAAAGAAAGACCTCCAAGTAAATAATTTGCCCACTCCAGCTCCTACGACCAAATACAAACAGTGGGGAAGAGGGTTAGCTCAACCCACCACAACTTCCAAGCTAGCAAGGAGTATATATCCATGCTAGCATTTATGGCGCCTAAAACCCATTTATGATACACACATACTACACACTTATAACATTTAACAAAAACAGGCTTAATAATGACAATAATTGAACTAAAATCGCAATCAGAAACATCCAGGTGGCTAAATATGCATTATATGTGTGTTTTAAAGTGTTGGGAAAGAAATTATACCAACCTCTCCCACATGGGAATTGTAGAAAAGGGGAGAGGCAAAAGGGGTACACTGTATTTATAGGATTGCACCAAAGAAGAAGAAGAAAAGAATGAGGAGGGGCTCTAACTGATAATGAACATAACTACAGGCTTGGAGGTCCTAAAAGTCAGGTATAAAAGGAACGGTTTGGGGGTTTAGAACACATTTTGGGTAATTATAACAATGTGATTTATGACCCTGTTACATTAGCACAGGGTCAACATTGCAATGAAATGTGTTTGACGAGCAGCAGTCACTCTGCAGCATGGTACAGTAGAAGAAAATATAATAAAATAAAATAATATAAAAATAGTAAGGAGCAAAATATTAGAGAGACATGGTAAAAGAGAAAAGATGACTAAATATATATGTATCTATAAATATAAATATATGTACACTAGTGATTAAATAAGAAAATCTTGAAAAGAAATATGACGGGAGGGCAGATGGGATATTGCACAGGAATGAGCAGCAGAAAATCACAGTATTGCACTTTTAAATATAAATATCTACTACTACTTTTAGTTGCTGTTAGCATTTTTTTTTACACGTTGTACAAAAGATCCTAAGAGCCTTAAAATGTGCATTTTCTGCATGCTGGTGTAGGTTTAATCTTTCCACTGTCTCCAGCGGTGAGGTGTTATGAGCATACAATGCTTGTCTGAAAGGTTTCACCAAAATGCTGAGGCTTAAGGAAAAGAAGAGCATGATTCATCTTGTTTGTAAGCCAAGCCTCTATTAAGGGCAGAGTAAGAAAAAGGCCTTTGCTATAGCTCTTCCACCCAGATGCTCTGTAATTGCTTTCGGCTGCGCCTTGAGAATTTGATGAGTCAATTCAAGACTTTTGTTTGAGTGACTGAGCAAAAACTGAGCTCTCGCGGTGAAAGTGAATTATCACAGCATCATTGTGGAAACACATAACTGAAGGCCACGGGGTGTGAGCAAGCTAAAAAGCATTAGACATCAGGGCTCCTTAATTCTGAATACATAATTGCTTTCATATGCATTAATGAAGAAAAAAAGACACCTGCAGCCTGCTGATATTGTAATTCGTTGCTTTTGAGCTTTTAAAAAATGATACACACTCAGCTCGCATTCACAATAGTTCTTCAAGTTTTGCATTTTTAGCAACAGGGTGTCATTACTGAGTTTATCTTTTCCCAGGTTAATGATAGCAGAGTTCACACGCAGTTTCAGTAAGGATCATCCTCACACTGAGGTGTTGTTTGTGTACGGCTTGGAATAGTGTTTGTAAAGCTCTTGACAAACAAAGCACACGCGTAATTAAAAATTTCTTTATGTTGGCTTTATACTTATGACCTCTTAGCCTCAAGTCTGGTCACATTTCTATTCCCGTGCTAACGCGTTATCAAGAAGATGGATGACACATTGAATGAATCCCCTTAAAGCTGATTTCTTATTCAAATAGAATAACCCCAGCTCCACAAGGCCAAATAACCCGTTTTTTCACGATGTCCCACTTTCTGGCTTTCAGGAGTTATGAAATGCAGACCCTTCTGATTCGGTAAAGATAGTTTAAATTAGCAAGGATGAGACAGTCTTTGTATGTGTCACAATTTTCCCATGGTGGCCTACAGAGAAGGGCCGCCACACAAGTCTCTTAAATTATAAATGCGTAAAATTATCATTAAAATCAAACTATCCCTGCACAAAATATACCACAAAGCCAAGTCATGCTCACTCCTAAACAGTGTCACCCTCTTTACACGTACAGATGGTTGTATCTTGCACTTATGACTGATCACTCAGGCTCTGTGCCTTGTTGTGTTGTTTTCACTTGCACCTCTCGAATTATAACTAATTTCCATAATACCCCCCCACTGGTTGTCCTCCACTGCACTTTGCACCCCTGTACATAGTTCAACGTGGAGTGTCTAACTTTGAAACATGTGAACAATTAATAAAAATAGACTTCTGTATAACAGGACACAGACAGTCCTCTTATTAGAGCTCACCAAAATGTACCGAGTTTGTCAAAAGGAAAGGTTTGAGCGTCCTCACAAGACCCTAAAACCTTTGCTCTTTGTCATACATGAGATGTGTCAGATTGCTTAGTTGTTTTTACAGTCTAGCCATGTTTAAGAGGATGACTTATGTTTTTATCAACTTGCCGTCATACCAGAAATGTGAAAGTTTTTTATAAAATTTGGCAATTTCCCTGAAAATAATTTGCAAAAATATATCAAGTATATGTTGTTTAGAAAACTGTCACATATAGGAATAATCATTTTTAAGATTCCATGAATAAAAGCAAAAATCATTTTGGTTTATTTAATAAGAACCGGGGACATGTTTACACACTTTTTAAGGATGCTGGCCATGTGGTGCACATGGACACTCAGTAATTAATTGCTGGAAATGATACCTATTCAGACCATCTGGACCATAATTAGGCCACAGTAGTGCCCTCTGGCTTGGTGTCGTCATGTCCCACCCCCCTACCCCCCCCCCCCCCCCCCCCACCTCCCTACAGACTAGAACCAGTAACCTTTTTCCCCTAAACTTTTTCATCTTGATGACACTGTTGTCCTTGGAAGAAACCCCACGGGACACCTTCCAATAAGTGCAGGATTCTAATGCTCTTTTTAGCAAGGATCACTGTGGACATGCACATCGAAACCAAAATGAGATCAGTACTGAAACTGGGAAGTATGATGTATGGTAGAGTAAGAAACTAACAAACTAGGATGTATTTATAGCTAATGAGCAAAAGTGTGTTTTCTCAAACCACCATCGGTTTGGCTTTTTGAAACGCAGGGGTCCTACAACTGCAGCTGCAATGGTAAACAAGTCATTTCTTAATGACATCAGATGCTTCTAAGTATAAATAAGAATTAACAAACTAATTATTTTATATTTAAAAGATTTTGAAAAATGAAAATTGACCTCACAGTTGGCTACAACAACAAAAGAAACATATTTTATTATATAAATTTTAAATATAAAGTAGAACAAAGAAAGCTTATCATCCACAGTCGCTTGTGCTTCTCTCGTCTACCCTACACACCAGTCTGCCTTGTTGCTGATTTAGACTTCTGTGGTGAATCTATGTAGAGTCTTCATAACTTAAATTCATGTCTGTTTATGGTGCATTCGATGTTAATTATCTTGTAGTGGTTTAATGATGTTATATATGCTTTATATAGTCAGCTTTTCAGATGCAAACATATTTGTCCCTCAGGTTTTTGCACTTTGTACATTCCTTCTATTTGTTGACATCTATTAGTCTTTATATTGAGGCTGTTGATCATTATTCTTTATACTGATTGTCAATGATTGTCATTCTCTTAACGATTTATTCAAAAAAGCCAGAAATACATAGGACAAATCTACTGCATAGAACAGTTCAATCAAAACAGTTATAGGCTGCATCAAGATGACATTTAGCTGCATTTTTAGGAAAGGAACGCTGGGCTACAGCATAGGTTCCATAGTAGAGTTTCAGTGGGGTTTCTGGTTACTATGGTGTATATTTAACACAGAAATACCCCTTGTCAGTCCGCAACCCTCCTCCCCTTCCAGTGTGCCTGATCTGCTATGGATTTCTCTTTATTTGCTTGGATTAGTACTCCACACTCTGGACTCTATGCTCATTTCTGTTGTGGTTCTCTCACTTTTCTGCACAGCCAGCAACCCACCACGTTCTCTGTGGCCACTCACACATCTTGCCCCAATCTGACCCACTCTGCCCGAGCTCAATATCTCATCCGTGACCCGTTGATCCCTACAGTAATTATTCATCTTTAATCAAAGTACAGTCTCCTTTCTATCTATCTGTCACATATCTTTAGCTCTTGCTGATGTATTATAGCCTCCATTCTTCATTCCTGCTTGATTAATCTGTTAATCTGTTCTCTGGTCAGGTTTTATCTTCTTGTAAATGCAAACAAGAAGCCAAAGTGTTCAGAGAAACTTGTGAACCCGTACAAAAGAAGTGCGTCTGTGTCTCTGTTACAGTGCAATTAGTTTAATCCTTGCGAGTAAACAGGTGTGAAAATATTTCAAAGCTGTTTGCAGTTGGATCAGTAATATTGTCAGCATGCACTAGCAGATGGACTGGGAGATGTAGCAAGAGATGTAGCAGGAGTTGGCCAGACTGGCTAGAAAGTGTAGCTGCCTTATGAAAAAGGCAGTGCAGCAGATAATCTCAGAACTCATGATCCATATCTTACCTCAGAAGCAGTTTACCTGCAGTGGTGAAAGCTTCATTTTTTTCAGTACATCACATTGGTTGGCATCACTAATTTTAAAACATGTCTTAACCAAAAACACATGAAATACTAAAAGTGTATTAAAATTTTGATAAAAATATATAAAAGCTATTAATTTAAGGTGGTACATGGGCATAATTTGCTTACTTAAAGTCTGCCTCAGCGGTGGTAGTGCTGAGAGTAATATAATAAGATTTTTGTGGGTGAGTCCATAGAGCAACTGATTAATCCAAAGATTAATTTAATCTGTTTTCATAATAAAACATTATTAGCCATCTCCTCCTTTGAGCATTGCCTTTCAGCCTTCTTAAAAGATTATAAACCTCCCCATCACTTACCTTCAAGCAGTCAAGAAAGTCATTAATTTAAGTAGACATCCTTAGTGTTCAGGATGGAAGAAATCAGCCAAGTGCCATGAGAAATGGCCATGTTAATGATTTCTTTGCAAAAGGGTCCGTCTGCAGTAGAGTCAGTTACAGCTTATCTTCAGCAAACAGAGCCCTGAAGAAACCCACCCTAGGTCTCTAGGTAGCAACAAACTTTTAATGCAGGAAAGTGGTTGTGAGGAAGAAAGAGTCCTCGATAATCTACTAGAAGAATACAGAACTGTTTTGGTGAGTGTCTCCAAATCTTGGCAAAATTGTCCCCCAAATGAACATAACTCCTCTGCTTGTTTATCATTTTCTAAATGATAAACTACGGGCTTATCAAATACCAGAAATGTATGCATAATCATTTATAAAAACCTGTTATCAGCACTGGTAATTATCTTTTAAACTTAATATCTTTAGCAAACTTGTAAATAGATGCATGTAAAATGTGAGCTAGTGACATCACCTTTAGATTGAGCTGGACTAAACAACACTTGATCCTAGGGATGCAACGATACCAATTTTTTCAAACCGATACGATACCGATACTTGGATCTGAGTACTTGCTGATACAGAGTACAAAAACCGATACTTCTACCACACACATACACACACAAATGCAATGAATTGGAAGACAGATTTTATTTTATTCTCTGCCGATAATAAATAATATCTTAATAAAAATGACCACAAAAAAATTTCAAGTGAAAAATAAGCACTTCTGTTAAATTATTGCAGAGTCTCCACATTGTAATTTTACAAAATATCACTGAACTATTGGCACTGTCCCGAGCTTTCAGAATAATAAATAAACACTTCTGTTTATTTATTATATTTCATATCGCAGCTCGAGTATGCTGAGAAGACGGTGCAATCCGATGTTTTCCACGACCGGCATTGGCTGGTCATCCAGAGAAATAAAATGAGTCAGAGCCTCTGTTATTTTAACTGCCCGTGGATTTTCTCTTGACATTTTTCTTCGCTTTTCCAAAACCTGAGTTAAAGTTGGCTGTTCCACACTGCTGACATTTTGTTTAGCCTAGCTACAGCTACCTCCAGTTTCTCTTTTTTATCTGGAGCTGCCAGTCTCACTCGCCTAACCCTGTGCCTGTTTAGCGCGGGATGTCCCCCTGGTGGCCAATCTAAAAAACTACAACAGAAATGACAAGCCACCCTCTGATTAACGAAATAAGTTAGTATCGGTTCATGGTATCGGTCAACTTTTACAAGTATGAGTACACACACATTTTACAGTATCGGCCCCGATACCCGATACCAGTATCGGTATCGGGTATCGGGTGCATCCCTACTTGATCCCAAAAAAACAGTCATTAAATGTCATTTGTGTTTGTGCCAGAAAACATCCTTATTTTTCCTTAGTTGTCACAGTGTATATTAAAGAAAGTTGGTAGTCTTTCCATATTTATAATCTTTTGTTCAACCCATAATAAAATATAACTCTCCAACTTTCATGTAGTTATATATTCAGTGGGCCAGTCAGATCATAATTCAGAAACGTCCATACTCGTCCCTGAAATGCAATAAAAACGTTTTTACAATGATGCTGACATTTGATACCATTTTAGAGCTGATTCACAGAGCTCTTGTAAACAGCTTAATATCAGATCATCTGCTGGATTTACACATATTGCACATGTTGCAGATACGCAGATATACAATCAAAGATTTTCTTTTTTATTCATGAAGAATTTCAAAGTAGCCTGATAGCATAACCTTTAGAGCTGCTGAATCAAATTTCCCATACAGGAAAGACAAGTTCACTTTTCATGTCTCGACCTTGAAACAGTGAAGTGCCCAAATAATACTGAAAAAGGTTTTATTTATTTATTTATTGTTAGTCATTCTTATCTGCTCATGCAGTACTCACCTTTCCAGATGCCCTTTCACATCTCCATGACTGTACATTTGAGAGACTATTCCATCAGTTGATTCACCTACATGTAGCATTAGACTGGTCTACAGTCAAAATGCATCCAAATAAATGTCACTGAAACTGAAAGTCATGGTTGAAATTGTTGGTTGGTTCTAAGTTTCATGTCGTGCTCACGGACTCTAAGATTAAAAGATCTTAAACACATTGTGACCCCTGAATTTTGGCAACTATGGCCTGCATGGCCATTTTAACTTTGTTTTATCGTTCTTTTATTGAGTCTGTTTTATCCTTTTGTTTGGTGGCATGGTTCGGTCAGACCTCTGTCACAGAGAAAAACTCTCTAAATCAGATAGTGAGATGGTCCAGCCGTCTGATAGCTGAGCCACAGTCTTGTTTAGCCTCCCTGTACTCCAAGCAGGTACAGAGGATGGCTTTATCAATCCTTAAAAATGGTTCCCATCCTCTAAGGGATGAATTTCAGCTTCTTCCCTCAGGACGGAGGTTTCTATTACCGATAGAAAAAAACAAAGCGTTATAAAAATTGCTTTGTCCCCGTTGCTGTTACTGAATTAAATAAGAACTGTTTTTGATTTGAAATATTAAAATTACTATATATGTGCCACAGTGAGGTTTATATCTTTACTAGGTATGTGTGTTTTTAAAGGGATGCCAAATGCTGACATTTTTTCTGTAAAGCAAATTTACCTTGCCTATGGGTATAAATTAAGTTACCTTGACCTTGATGGGGTGAAGTGCCAAATATGTGGCAACTCTCCCTATCATAAACAGCTGTGAAGACATTTGGTTACAATTATGAATAAAGCTCAACTTAAACACGTAAATATATTGTAACAAGTAGCCAGTCAGGTATTTTAATCATTAAGAAAAAAGAAAAAGGATATTATTAAAGTTATTAAAATAGTTGACCAGTCTAAACTGGAACTTTTCTTCTAAACCAGAGTATAATTTCAAATGTATTTCATATAGAAACAATTACAAAAATAATCGTATTTCAGAATTCACATGGGCATGTGACTCTTCTGATCCAGTTTTTTCAAGCTTTTATGTGAAATATTAGATTTCTGCAGGGATAACATATATATGTTGACCCTGCAGAAACACACACACACACACACACACACACACACACACATATATACATATATATAATTTCTCAGTTATAGACATTCCGTTACAGGCAAAGAGGCGTAATAGTTCTTGTAGATGTACTAGATTCAGGGCTTTGCTTGAAACGCGGTCTGTTTGGCCTTGTGTTTGATGCAAGTAATTTCTGATTCCAACTATTCAGGCGTGTGGATTTTAACCAACAGAGTAAAGTATATATCTTCCTCTGGGAAACTTTTTGATTATTGGTTAGCAGTTGGGTCTGTTTCAGAAATGAGACTGCAGCCTTTTACAAGCCTAAGTTACCTTGAACATATTGCCTTGGCAGACCTACTGTTAAAATACTGGATTCCCACATCCCCCCTTTCTGAGTACTTAAACTAATCACCCTGGGCTATTGTTAGCTAAACTGCTGCCGTGTAGAGAGCTACACAGTCCCTGGATGTATCCAGATGCTTTCTCACTGCTCTGTGTTCACTCTGAAAGCAACTTCAAGGCAACATGAAACAGAATAAAGTGAAGTAAAGTGAGAGCTACTTTTGCATTGCTTTTTTGATGGATTGCCTGCAAATATGACAGAACTGTAACAGTAACTGAGTGAGTGCTTAAGGTGCTTTTTTGAACAGTGTACTAAAAGTTTCAGTTACTAGTTTTCCAAAAACGGTTGGATATAATATCTTAGTGCAGCCAACTCTAACTCTTTTAATGCTCATGTTACAGATTAAATGTTTTCTTTTCATTCAGAAAAATCTGTTATTGAACAATAATAGTAAGAAAAAGTTGACATGAGAGCCCTTGAGGAACTGGGTGTAATTTAGTGATTAGCACTGAGGGTGTTTCCCTCCGATATTTACCAAACAGTCAAGGACCCCACTAGAGGAGGAAATGTATTTGTCTTGTCCATAACAATGACAATCAGCTGAAGAAGGACATTTGTTTAAAACCAATTGTTGGAGTCAAATTGTTAAATGTTGTGATTGTGTTACTTAAATTTGTAAGTCTTAGTTTAAACTATATGATCAAAGACATTCCTTTGTTTCTGACTCTCTCCCCAGCCTGTTGAATGGTGGGGGAGGCTGTGTTTTATTATAGGCACATCCTAAGTGAAGGTTCTGTTTTCTTGTTTAGTAAACTTCCTGCCTTTATGATTCTTTCGGTGAGCAGGAGAGTCACACAAACACACCCCTAAACACAAACACACACACAGAGTGTTTTAACCTTTTGTGACCATAGGGGGGGTTTACAATGGGTGTTTGTGTAAACTGTGTGTCACAGAATAAATGGCTGCAGGGGAAGGTGGTTCTTCGAAGTGGTCTGAGACCGAGTGCAGACGGGCTGCTCTGAGATCCTTCCCGCGCTAGCATGTGAAAAACCAGTTGAGCTGTTCGTCTTGCTTCGTTAACGGGAGTAAGTCTCTAAACCAGCGGGGCCTGTGAAGCGCAGACCCAACACCAATAAAAGGATAGATAAACGTGAGAAACAAAATTCATTCATTACAGCTTAGTATTATTTTTATTTGTTTATGTCTTTTTTAAACTACTACACTCTAGTGAAGTTCCCTAATTTGAATTTTTCAAAGTTTTTTTTATTTCATTTTTTTATACTTTTCCCAGTAATGATATTCCATTGTTTGCACTGGAGGCAATGTGCAACTGAGAAAGCAATTTAATTAAACTTGAACATGTTTGTTTCGATTAAATTCTGGCTACATTCTTTTGTACTGTTTTCACAAGTCAACATTGTTAACGTGACATTACCTGAACACCCGCCGGCAATGCAAACACTTCCTACTTTTGCATGTTTGACTGAATGAAGCCTGTGGCTATTCCCTTTGACAAGACGTTCTGACAGATCCATGCTGAAATTCAATGATCTCCATTTTTTCGCGTGTTTTCTTGTCATTGTATTCCCACCCCTTGCTTTCTCCAATTGTTCCAAATGAGAGTTTGGTGAAAGCATCAGCGAGAGAACCCGGGATTTTCCTTATGAATTATTCAAAGGCACAGAGTTTGAAAAGTATCATGGTAGGATAATTATTCATAGAACTAAGCACTGACAGGGGACACATTGTTGAAGTTTGGCTTGTCGTGAGAGCAAAACATATACTCATGGCAACATCACAGCTGTGTCAGTCATCATTGTATAGAGCATGATTTTTTTTCCTTTTCTTAGCTTACTTTTCTGTCACAAGCCCTCCACCCTACAGCGGAGAGGAACTAATAAAGATTGCCACTTCTGGCTGTGCGATAGATCTCGCTGTAAACTATCAACAGGGGATGTCCTAAAGAAGATCGTGCACAGGACCGGCGCTCCAAGGATCAGTATAGCAGGCTGCAGACCTTAAAGGCAGTGGAGAGAAAAAAAGCAGAAGCAGGTGTGAAGAGCTTGAATACAAACCAGGCTAAAGATGGCTCCCCATAAACCACCACTGCCCAGTATCTGCATCACCAGAGCCAGATCGCTCTGCAACAAAGAGTACATCACAGCAAAACACAGAGGTTTTATCTGCCGCAGGAGTCATTGTTCTGGCTGTGTACATTTTACCAAGCACCGATACCAAGACTGAATAAAGCAGCCAGCTAGTTTTTTTATCAGCAACCTACAATCTCTTCATCCTGATAGGATCTTTATTGTAGCAAGAGACTTTAATAAAGCCAATCTGAAAATAGTCGGTCATAATTTCTGTCCCACCAGAGGGCGGACCATGTTTCCAGCAAGCTCAGAGACGGATACAGAGCCCCCACCTCCACACATATATTCTACTCTAATTATAGTTTTATTCCTGATTACATAAGGAGAGATATTGTTTCAGATGCCTCCTATGAAATGTTTGTTTCCAGACCTCAGTTGTATAGAACACATGGGATCCAGCAGACCAATAAGCCCTCTAAACAATTTAATGATTCAAAACTATTTTATTCTCATTTAGTTGGTTGTCATGTTTGTATTCTTTTCTTTCTTCTGACATTCCTGCAAAGAAAAACGCTTTACTTGGTAGAACATCTTAAAATTTGATAATTATGTACATCTTTTGCAATGTTGCAACTGCCTCCTAACTGGATTTTTGAGGTTGGTACAGTACTGATATTTTTGGCAATATTGACGTATCTGTTACATCAATAGAAAGAAATGTATCCAATACTTACATGTTTTTCCTTTTCCCGATTAGTACTTATAACCTATAGGTGTGAATGTTAGAGTGGATAGTTTTCTGTTAGCTCTGTGACAAACATGTCCCGGGCATATCCCACCTTTAACTCTCTGACAGCAGGGATAGGCTCCAGCCCTGAAAGGATCCTGAAAATGGACAGGAACAAAACGATGGATAGTGTAATTATTAATTCTAATGAGTGTGAGCAAATGAGTAACATTACACAGCGTGTGTGCATCATCATTTAACATACCCTGAATTAGAAGGTAAAAAGCATCACGGGCCATAAATGCAATATTGATGAAGATATTTTGAACAAGAATCAACTGAAGTGTAATTTTGGACTTCTTTGCCTGCCATTCCTTTTATTCTCTTTTACGGCTTTTTCATCAGCTGAATCCAATGGACTGATCAATAACTAGTAAAGTTTTGTGTTCCCTGCATGGACAACAGAAAACCATATTGGATGAGTGATAACAAGAAAGCTATAGAAACAGCCAAATCACTTAAATTGTGGCTTTGATTTGATTTACTACTTTGTAAAAACCCTGCTCAGGGTTCAGCTGTTCAGTCAGATTAGCACTGATGTCTGAATTCCCCTGGGATAGTAATCATGCAGTGAGGTATTGAGGCAAAGCTTTGTGTCTTTATGTTGGTTATTCTTTGGTTTTTACTTGTATTAGTGACAGTGTTGCACACTCTTCTACATGCAGTGACAATGACAATGTGATACTTCATCTTATATATATTACTCATATCTGCACTTACCTTCTATCTCTTCAATCCCACCTGAACATTTTGTTCCATATTGTTCCTTTAGTGTG
>NC_142105.1:1772500-1842500 GCF_056152115.1 Neolamprologus brichardi | reverse complement strand
ACAGTAGTGCAGTTAAGATGTGAATGAGAGAATATGCATCTTCTTTTTGTTTTCATATTATAATTTATATTTAATTGTGTTGTGGTTTGCAGAGTTTTGTGTTGTTTCACTTTAAATTTGTTTAAAAGGAAAAAGCTGAAAATTTAAAGTTAAAAGTTGAAATGTAAATAGTTGGTTTTTGTATTATATGATTTATCCATTACATTTTATGTGGAGTGAATAAATATAAATATATTTACGGTGGCCCCTAGAGACAAAGCACGTACAAACTTCAAACACGTAAAAACTCCAAAACAAGTAAAAACTCCAAAACACAACTGAAGTGCTCCAGGATGCTAGGGCGCAGTGTTGAGCTTTTGTTACTTAGTGGCTACACAAGCCAGCAAGTACCAACGACCGGATTTGGTGTGTGGTAGTAACAGGTAAATGAACTTTTATTTAAATTATTTGAATATATATGAGTGCTTGTGTATAAATACACAAACAATACACACATGCTTTCAATTGTGTAATTTAAGTGATCTACACCCGTGGCCAAAACTTTTGAGAATATTGGAAATTGGAAAAGTTGCCTCAGTGAATTGGTGACTTTGGCTAAACAGTAAAAGGAGTTCAGTCAAGAAGATTCAGAAGGTGGGCGTAAGATCTGTGTAGTGGCTCAACATGAGGAAAAAATAACAACTCTAAATAATTTCTGATGTCAGCGTCAGTAGGTTTTCTTACATGCTGTGATCAAGTGACCTGCTGCTGAATCCAACAATATGCAAGCAGTGTCAGTGACTGTTTATACAGTCATGATCAAGTTTAAGAAGAAGTTTAAGATCACTTGAAAAATGGCAAAAAAAAATCATATTTTGCATTTTTGGATCTTAACAAGGTTCCAAGTAGAGCTTCAACATGTAACAAGAAGAAAAGGGAGCGAGGCAAAACATTTTTTGAGCAGGCAATTTATTGAAAACAATGCTTAAACTGAAATAGGCTGTTTCAAGATAAGATAACCTTTATTAGTCCCACCTCCTGAAGCTCCATTGTTTCACTGAAGGAAAACCCCAGACCATGATGGTGCCCCCTCCACTGTGGGGCGTAGAAAACATCTCAGGTGGGATCTGTTTGTCATGCCAGTAACGTTGAAAACCATCAGGACCATTAAGGTTAATTTTCTCTCATCAGAGAATAGAACTGTCTTCCTCCTTCCAGTGTCCCATGTTTGGTTCTCTTTTGCAAAGTTCAAACGGTCGGTTCTGTGGCGTTCAAGGAGAAGAAGAATATCAGTCTCAGATGCCGTCTGTGTCGCGGTACTTGGTCATGTGACCCAGTGTTTGAGTTTTTATGCATCTCTGGTATTCATTTGTGTTCTAGTTTAGCTCATCTAGTTAATTTCTAGGTTGCAGTTCAGTCCTTTGTTTCTTAGTTCTTTTTGTCATCTCCCCCCTGGTCCATGCATCTACCTGTCATGTTACATGTTTGTGTGGTCCTAGTTGTCAAGTTCGTGTCATGTCTATGTCTCCATGTTTCCTGTTTTATTTTGAAGGGGTCTGGTGTTCTTTGTTCATTGTATTTAGTTTCATTTCCCCTGTCCTGTTATTAGGTTCATGTGTGTCAGCTGTTCTCCATGTGTTTCCACTTCCCCTGATCATCTCTGTGGGTATTTAGTCTCTGTGTCTCATTCAGTCTGCGCTGCGTCATCTGTGTTACATCCCTCATGTGATGTCAGGTTAAGTGGTTTCAGGATTGTTGTGCAGTTCATGTTCCTGTAAGTGATTCATGTATTTCATAGTTTTGTCGTGCACTCAGGTCCTGTTCACAGTCATTGCCAGTCTAGTTTTGTCATAGTTAAGTCATTTTCTTAGTTTTCAGTTTTCCCAGTGTAGGTTCTAGTTTAATTTCTGCCCTTGCTGCTTTATGTTGCCCCTGTATCAGCCATAATAAAGGCTCGCTCACTCTCCACACGGTCTGCCACAGCAGCTCGTGACAGTACTACTCGACCACAGTATGGATCCAGCGACACAGAGAAGAGAGATTATTCAGTGGAAGCGCTATGCTGCAAGTGGATGTAACGTTCTGGGGAGGAGGATAATGGAGGAGTTACTCCACCCGTTGCGGGTGACCGTCACTGTGTTTCCCTGGTTATTGGTGGTTTAAGCTCCAGGTTGCGGCTTGAATAGTGAGTCAAGCCTCTTGTCATTAAGTCTAAACTGGCTGCAGTGTTAAGATTAGGAATGGAAACTGATAAAAGAAGAATTTTATTATTGATATCACTTATCTATTTGATTTTTTATTCATTTCCTCAAGAAAAAACTATGCTGATTAAACCGGCATTGAATCCTCTAGTTAGACAAGTCTATTAGATCAGTGGAAAAAGAGAAAGAGAATCAGAAAAAAGTCTGTGTAGCTACGCATCAACTCACTCAGCAGCCATGGATGGTGATCTGGTTGCAATAAAGCTGCTTGTTGACATACAGCTAATCGATTGCAATGACAGCTCAGGAGCTTCCTTGAATTAACTTTTTACGGATTGGGAACAGGACATTTGCTTCACTCCAGGAATTCTCTGGGAAACTGCTCATTAATGCTGAAGTCTGTTCCTTCACAGCTCACATGAATGACCATGCCTTGGCCATGATGCGCTTATCTCTGCTCCATGTAGATACCCTTCATATCCTTGAAAGTTGCAATCCAACAACAAATAGCACAAAAAAATATAAAACCAAATTTTAAGTCCACAGTTTTAGCAGAGATTGATCCCTCTGGCATCTCTGCTGTAATTTCTAAAGTTGAATACTTAGATTAGTTTTGCTTATTTTGCAGGAGACGAATGGAAAAACCTCAAATGTTCCTTTTAGACTCATTTGCTCATGTGGACTCTCTCCTCCCTCTCTTTGACGCTCATATCACACGATTACATCTGCATCACCCTATTTTAAGTCACATTTTGTTGCTTCTCTCTCTCTCTATGTGACCTTTCACATACATGATTCCTGGCTTCTATCCGACGCTGGTCTCCACCAACTTCTCTGGAACGCTGGAATCTGAGGTTGGAACTTACTTACCCACGCCTAGCTCATTCTGTACCCCCCTCCGTGGAGCCTCATGTCTCGCTCTGCAGGTCGGCCACAAACCACCATCCCTCCACTACCACGTTCCCTCACTCAGATTCTAACCATACGCTCCCTCTGTTTCAGTGTATCCTCGTCCGAGGTTCCCTCACCACATACTCACGTCTTGCCATTGTTTGCTCCTGTGTTTTCAACACTCCGTGTTGTGTCTGCATCCGGATCCACTCCCATGTACTGGGCTTCCAGCCTTGACAGGATTAAACCAAGCTTATTAGTCCCTGGCCCGATCTAGAACAAGCACTGTGTGGAAAAGTTAAAAATCTCTGCCTTTCTTCAGCATTATGCATCATAACTGCTTTAAAAGCCTCAACATCTCTCTGACAGCTGGAATTAAAACAAAAATTATGTTTACATCGGACAAATCTTTGTTATCCCTCAGAAAAAGAAAATACTAAATTTGTCATTGTGGCATAAGAAACGGATAAGAAATCTAGAACCTGTTATCTAGAATGGAAAGTTTATTTGATTTGAAGAACTTATATCAAAATATGGAACCAGCAATTGTAAATTATGACATAAATTAACTGTGGTATATCACATCTTTGGAAAGCTGACACAGCCAGACCTGATTACTGCCACGCCTGTTCTTATAACTTAAATAGCACCTGCCTGACGATGTGGAGTGCATGAAAAGATCCTCAAAAGCCAGACATCATACCATGATCCAAGGAAATTCAGGAATGTATGAGAAACAAAGTGATTGCAGTTGCTGAGTTATAGGTTATAGACCCATTTCTGTGGGACTGCAACGAACCACAGTGAGAGCCGTTATTCACAAATGGCAAAAACATGGACCAGTGGAGAACCTTCACTTGCCTCAGTTAAGGTCAGTGTTCATGAGTCTACTATAAAATATATCTATATGTATACGTGTGTGTGTGTGTGTGTGTGTGTGTGTGTGTGTGTGTGTGTGTGAACCTGGAAAACAAAGGAAAAAGCAGGATGCTATACAGCTAGGATTTCCAAATGTATTAAACAGAAAAATATAAGTTCAACAGTACTGCTTCTGACCAAGTTAGTTGAGGTGTGCAGGGAGAAGGGGCCTCAGGCTATTCTTGGATCTGCTGCACATTGCTTAATTTGCTAGCTGGGTGGACTTGTTTTCCTCTGAGGGGGTGAAGACTAAATTAGAAGTGCAATGGAAAACTCCAAACACTGCATCTCATTGGTTTTCGTATACACTACTAAGGTTTTAAAACACCCCAATTTTTCCAGTTATTTAATGCAATTCAAGTAATTCAAGTTAATAGCTTGAAAGGGTAAGGGTAAGTGGTTAACTACCAGAGACAAAAAAAGGTAAAGTTACCCAAAATGGAAAAGTAATGTACCTTTCAGAATTGTACAAAAAGGCCTTTTATCAGGAACACAACATGGGTTAACAATTTAAAATCTGTTCTGCAGCAATGGAGGCTGATCAACCTTTGAAAGCTGGTGCTACTAATTCCTACAGGTGTTCCAACTTTTCTAGATTACTTCCAGCCCCCTCTGTCTGCATAAAAGCAGTGTTGAACACACTGTGGTACCAGACCCTCGTGTGCATCAGTTGAACTGTATTGTACTGCCGAGAGTAGAGTGTTGCTACAGAAATGGCAAGAAAAAGGAAATGAACAGTGGAAGAGAGACAGACCATCATAACACTTATAAATGTAGGTCTGTCCTACAGAGAACCTGCAAAGAAAGTCAAGGTGTTCCAGCAAGAAAGCCATCGCTAAGTCGCCAGAATAAGACAAAGAAGCTTGTGTGGGCCACCAAACACTGCCATTGGACTACTGAAGACTGGAAGAAGGTTTTATGGACTGATGAATCAAAATATGAAATCTTTGGTTCATCATGCAGGATCTTTGTACGCCGTGGAGTAGGTGAAATTTCCACAGTGTGTGGCATCAACGGTCAAACATGGAGGAGGAAGTGTGATGGTCTGGGGCTGTTTGCTGAGCCAGGGTCAGTGACTGGTACAGAGACGCTCCCTGAACCAGACCAGCTACCACAGCATCCATGCAGCACCATGCAGGATCCTCTGGTATGCACCTAGTTGGTCAGGGCTTCATCCTACAGCAGGATAAAGACCCAAACAGTCCAAGCTGTGGCAGAACCACCTCAGGAACAAAGAACAAGATGGTGAGCTTGGAAACATGGAGGTCCAGCACAGTCTCCAGACTGAAACCATCGAGCTGGTTTGAACTGGACAGAAGAGTGAAAGCAAAGCAGCTACAAGGTCACATTCATGGGAACTTCTGCTCCAGATATGGGAGAAGATTTGATCTGCTCATACCTTTTCTTGAACTTTTAAAAAAAATCCACTTTAAAATTTACTGTGTTGTGTTTTCTTGTGCTTGGTGCTGATGTGGGACACTATTGTACTTGGTTTGACTGTGCAATGACAATAAAGAGATGTGATGCGAGGGACACAGAGAGAGATACAAACGTGGAGACAAGACACACAGATGAGGCAGAGATACAAGAGGAACCTCACTAACAAGAACACAAACAACCTCAAAGACATTAAGAAATTAAACTCAATACTAAACCTGTATAAACTTGAACTCAAATCATTACTATAATACAAAAAGTCACAAAAGCACAAACTCAAAATTCTAGGACCCAGAACCATGACATTATATTTAACATTACTTTTTGCACAATGTGAGGAAGTAGAGACACATCACCCATCTTTATATGCAGTCTATCCTTTGTACACATGGTGAACTCTACATTCATGATGATGCAAACTTGATAAGTCCCGGAAGTGAACGAAACCTGTCCATAGCATAAATGTTATATTTTATACTGGTTTTCCTTCTTTGATAGTACATCTAGTTTTAACTGACTCATAGGGACATGTAGGAATTGAGGCAGGCTGGGTGGTTTTTGTTTTGGCTTTTAGCTGTAATTGTGCCTGGAGTGCAAGAGCCACTGCCGGTTTGTCATTGTACGTCGTACTAAGCCCAAAGTCTGCCTGTTGATACTGGTGTCCTGTTTCTACTCTTTACCATTCTCCTTAGACTCACCTAGTTTGCTGTCACTATTTCAGACCTTGTTGATAAATAGATTAAATAATGATTGTGTGTAAGGATTTTTAACAATTTAACTCATTGTTCTTGTAACTTTTGGGAGAATTTTAGCATGTTTTTGCTTATATTTCCGGTTGATCTTTCAGATGTCTTACAGTCAGGATTTATTCCATTCTTCAGGCGTTGAATCTGGAACATATGTGTTTTAGCATCACAGTCCATTTTGATTGATTTTGCCTTGAACAAAAGCTGCGTGAGATTTCAGGTTTGTGAAAAGGCCAAGCTTTGCTGGCGTAGAGGTTTCTGTCTGGATACGAGCCAAATGAAGTAAACTCTGCTGCATTAAATATAAACTATTGTCAACATGTTTTGTGGGAATTATCTCCATGCACACAGCTGCCTTTCTGTCTGTCAGTAATCCTTTAGCCAACCCTCTACTCTGCTGCTCTCTTTCATCTCTCCCTGTCTTCCCGTTCAGTGCATTTGGTGAGCTCACTGTGCTTTTAAGTGCAGTTTGATTTCAAGACAGAAAATGATGTAAGCGAAAGCAAGTAAAAACAGGTTCTGTACATTATCTGTTTTCCATTTCACTTCCTTCTCTGTTGCTGTCTGTTTTGATAGCATGTATGCCTCAGCTTTCCACATCACATACTGATTAGGTGATAAGTAAATTTCTTTGTTGGATTAATGTTGAGGATAATTAAAGAGGAATCTGAGGTATCAGTGAGCTGTGATGAGCTCCATCACTCCACCACCAGCTCTTTATATTTTACTCTGATACACAATCGGATTAAAACCTGAAAACAGTTGTGAGGACAGAATATAGTTCAGCCTGGGACGACTTTGTGATGAGATGGGAAGGCACAGTGCTCAGCTTTGCTTATATAATCTGAGTAAAAAAATCTGAAGTGACTAAGATTTGTAACAGGCAGTGTCAATGCAAGAAACAGTAATTCAGTAACAAACGTTATCAAAAACATTTAGTTTAATGACCTGTTAGACCTTCAGTCAATTAAGGCTGAAACTGTATTTTTCACTTCACTTTGTTGTATTGTAAATGTCAACTTATTTTCAGTTTGTTATTATTATTATTGGTAAAATATTACATATTTTTATAATAGTGTTTTTTCTAATTATGTATTCGTACATCAATCCAACAAGAGCAGATTAATACATTTCAGTCTGTGAGGGGCACTGGTGTTGTGATTGATTCAATCTGTGCTAAATATTATTTGTTGTATGCTATTTAAAAAAAACTTAGCATGACCTTACACTGCTCTGTTAAAGTTGTGCTGAAATGTATGATTATATTCAAGGTTCAATGAATTTTTTACCAACTACAGATGCGTACATAAGGCTTTAGCACTATATAATCAAGAGGAAATATTTTAGATCATTAGTTAAGAAAACTGCACTGACCAGCAGCTGCTTTGTTTCAAGTATTCCAGATTCTACGGAGAGATAATTGTTTTTTTTTGTCATTTAATATGATAACATCAAGTGATCTATTAATCCTTTTCCATATGTTATTCATGTTAAGGCAACATTTTAAACAAAATAATTTTAATGCTGGGAAAATTTAGTGGTGAATAACAAAACAAGGAAATTACTGCTGTGCAGCATGTCTGTGAAGGTTCTCAGTCATCAGGTCATCGTAGTCTAAGGCAGCGGTCTCCAACCTTTTTTGCGCCACGGACCGGTTTATGCCCGACATTATTTTCACGGACCGGCCTTTAAGGTGTCGCGGATAAATACAACAAAATAAAACTAGTACCGGTACCGAAAAAAAGATTTATTCATAACACACGTGAAAAGACCCAGGAAAACCGAGTAAACGATAAAAACGATAACAAAATAACGCTGAAAACCGATAAAAACCCTGAAAACATTTCACACCTGAGCCTCAACTCTCGCGGCCCGGTACCAAACGACTCACGGACCGGTACCGGTGCGAGGCCCGAGGGTTGGGGACCGCTGGTCTAAGGAGCTTGGAAAGAAAAGCGTCTGGACTTCTTTAAGTTGCTTGAAGACGTTTCAACTCTCATCCGAGAAGCTTCTTCAGTTCTAAGGTCAAATGGTGGAGAGTCCCAGATTTAAGCCATGTGGGAGTTTCCCCTGAAGTGATCTGCTCTAACAGATCACTTGATGCAGATCACTTGATTAGATATCTGCTCCTAGCATCTACTAGAGCATCTATAAGGGACTTTACGTCCTTTACAGATGCTCTAGTAGATGCTAAGAGTGGAACACTTGACGTTTTGGCTGAAGGTTTAGGCCAACAGAGTTGTTGTCTCCATAAACTCAAATCTCAGAAAATACAATCAGGCATTTAATTACAGCCAAGTGTAATTAAAACAAAAATAAGTTACACCATAGTCGTTCTCTCAGCATCTACAGAGACATCATCAAATACATAGGGCCTTGGAGAGCTGGTGTCCATCCTTTACACCTCGTACACTCACTTACACCAACACATGAACCCAACATGTCACCTCTAAAACAGACAAGCAGGAGTGAGGGGGGCAGGCAGGGCTTTCTACACCCCTGTTTCCTCATCCTAGCAGCAGCTCCTCACGGTCTCTGCTGGCTCTGGGTTCATCCACATGTCGGGGAGGGGGGGGGGGGGGGGGGGCGTTGATTAATGTGTCTTTTTGCAGTTTCACGGATTATGAAACTGGAATTATGCTTCATGACAAATGCTCGTACACAGATGCTCACATTCTCTCTCTTTCTGTCTCACACACATACACAATCACAACAGGGTGTTTTATGTTTGCACTGTTTTTTTTAAAATTCTGGCTTTTTTTGTGTCTTACTCATATTTTACTAATTTTGATGGCAGATTTTCAGAAAAACAGGAAAATCTTTCTCAATTTCTGTGTCATGGTGTCTGTAATGGGGTATCAGCAACCAGAGATGGGCAGCAACGCGTTACTTGTAACGTCTTACTGTAATCCGATTACTTTTTTCAAGTAACGAGTAAAGTAAGGGATTACTATTGCAAAAACTGTAATTAGATTACCGTTACTTTCCCGTAGGAACGCTGCGTTACTGCGTTACTAAAACCATGATTTTTTTGCGAGAACGTCTCATGACAGTGACGTAAGCGAGTGCGACGTTCGTGACAACAGCTGTGTGCAGATCAACAATGGATCATATATCGAGTGCAGAGAGAGTATGAACGTGCAGCGTTTAAAGCGTGGAAGTACTGACCTTACTTTGAGTTTGATTCCATAAAAAGTGACAAAAACATTAGTGTCCGTTGTGCGTGGGAAGAAAACTTCTTTTTACAGCGAAAAAACCCTAAACGTCCAAGCAAACACCGAGTAGCTACGACGTAATGGGAAACTCACAGAGAAACTCGCGGATTCTTCCACTGACCGCTACACACCTGCACCAGGGTAACCCTCCGCCTACCCCACTCCTGCTTTACAGGTGAAAATAGAGCAACAGGACCGCTAGTCTGTGACTTTATTTATTTTCTGCTGTGTTTTACTTGCATCTATTTGAAAGACTGAGTGTAAACACAAAAAATATTTTATTTTATGTGCAGAAAATAGGTTTAAATATTAAACAAATTTCTTCCAGTCAGAGAATGTTGCAGATAATTAAATGTTTGCTTGATGCATAAAGTTAAAAGATTAAAACTAATAAAACAAGTTTTAAAAAGAGACTTTTCCATTTGATTACATTTTGTATGATGATTATGTAGAAAAAGTAGAATTGGGCTGAAAGATCTATCACTTTATCACCTATTCAGGTTGTAAATCATGTTTTTAAAAAGTAACTAAGTAACTACGTAATTAATTACTTTTGAAAATAAGTAATCAGTAAAGTAACCAGATTACTTTTTTGGGGACGTAATCAGTAATTAGTTACTGATTACTTTTTTCTTTTTTTTTTTTTTTTTCTTTTTTTTTTTTTTTGCCTGTCCCATTTGGTTCTTTAGCCGTCAGAATTGTTGTCTGAAGACCAACAAGGATACCCAGTGGATTTATTTTGCCAAATGGATCATCATGGCATTGCCGTATTGGTCCATTTGATCGACCTTTGTTTTTATTATTTATTTTATTTTATTTTCAGTTGTTACAGACGGGACAGACATGAGTGAGGGATAGGAAAGGGAGAAAGAAAGAGGAAGGAAAAGAAAAACAGAAGGAGAGAGGGACAGTGAGAAAGGGGGAAAAAAAAATATCTCCTGGATCACCTGTTGAGAGAAAAAGAATAGAAAACAAGCAAAAAAAACAAAACAAAGCAACATACTATACACAACACCATCACATTAATCTAGCTAAGTGTAAACAGCAGTAAATACTAAATATTGAATGTTGTTGTGCAGCACGCAGGACAGACAGCGCACAATGTGCTTTGAAGTAGCAGCCAAGAAAGGTGTGATTTAAGTCTACAAACAGTGAACACCTGTGTGCACACCTGTGTGGGTCGGCGCGCTTGTATTCAAATGGTTTCCCCATGTAATGGTCTGCAAGAGGATGTAGAGAGCCATAGCGCTGTCCCCCAGGGCATGAAGCAGGCATGGAGGAGATCCAGGCCCCAGACGTCCAGAGGTCCCAGAGTGCAAGAGCCCAAGGAGGACCACCGGAGGGGCATCCGTGCCACCTTCATGGGAAGGGCTGAGGATACCCAGACGAGGGGTCACCCAGTAGCCACCGGGCAGAAACTAGAGGGGGCTGCACCGGCGTGCCCGCCGGCTCCGCCGGCAGCCAGCTGTGCCAGAGTGAACCGAGCCGCAGGCACAGAGGCCAGAGGCCCGAGGGCCCTCCGCGCCCCGGAAGAGGCCTGACTGAGCAGCAGGCGCCAGGCCCCGCCAAGTAGCCACCGGGAGTGAGCTGGAACATGACCTGAGCGCCCAGCCCCGGACACCAAGAACCAACAGATTACTTTTTTCAAGTAACTTGACCAACACTGTCAGCAACAGTTTTTGGTTGGTCACAACAGAGTCTGACTGGGAGGTTGGTGACGGCTCTGGACTTTCATTTTCATTTGCTGGTTAGGTTTTGTCCATTATAAATAATAAATAAATACGGCCATTCTCAGTCGTTATCAGTGGTAAAAATTATAAGATGGGAGTGAAAAGAATTCATGTCTCAAACATGTGCGTGAATGAGTCAATTCAGTTTATTGAAACTTTATATTTTAAGGTAACGACCCCACAATAATACAGCAAAATCACCAACAATGAGACAATCCTTCAGTGAGATGATCCCCCATGAGCAGGAAACTGGCAACAGTGGGAAGGAAAAACTTACTTTTAACAGGAAGAAACCTCCAGGTGCAGGGAGGAGGGCAAACAGTTTATAAGGGGTTGTCAGATTTTGGGGGTTTCTCTGTATTATTGTAAGATCTTTAACAAACAATATAAAGTTCCCCGATGTGACTATGTTGTAATGCTGTATAAATAAATATATAGCGCTGTTTGTGCTACATAAATAAAATTGATTTGAATTGAAATCATTATCTCATTTATGAGGTATCATTTTTTGCATGATGAGGTGTAATGAGCTTTATGACCTAGCAGGGCCGGCCCTTCCACTGGAAGAGCTTTGAAGTCATTATTAATTTATTATTATTGATGTCCTAATACAAAGTGTAATGCATTTTGCAAGTATCAGTCAGTTCCATTTCATTGCTTTTTGGAGAGTGGGGCAGAATTTAAATTGGGCAGAGAGGAGAGGAATTGAATTAGTGGTTAGTACAGAGCGACGAGGAGGCAAACGTGATGAAGAATTATTTGTGAGCAGCACATTGTTGAGCACCACGGATAGCACCAGGTTTTCTTCACATCATCCACAACATGTGATGACATCCATGTTCCAAAAGGCTGCTGCAGTTGTAATTGGCAATCATGCCTCTACCTACAGTGACGGCGTTTTTCCATCTGTGATGATGATGACTGCTTCAGCCGCAGTGAAGACGACGTCTCTGGCCACGATGGAAACAGACACGCTGAGAGAATTGCATTTCTACCTGACTGATTTTGGTAGATTGTATCACAATGGATGCTGTTTGCATTTAAAGCATACATTAATGGGCTTTCTCTTATCTGGGCTCCCTTGCATGGATTACATATTAATAGGTTGTTAAAAACACAACCGTGCACCTTTTCCTCTCCTGCCTCGATCGCTGTCTCGTGTCTCTTAGGGCTCAAAAACATCGGGCCATCAACTCTTAATGTTGAAAGACAAAACTTACTGCTGTGCACTTCAGCTACTGCGATATTGTTCTCATACTGTAATGAGAGTGAAGGAACTGTGTGCGAGTGTTATTGTTGTCTAATGGTTAGACTTAAGGGCTCAGATGAAAATTCAATTACTGTGGCTTGTTGTTGTTCACAGCCCCTGGCCACAAACACACACACAACAGCGCAGATCTATACACTGTCAAAAGATTACCCACACACACTCGATATAATGGCCATAGTTCATTGATTCAGTGAAATGTAAATGCCCTCAGCCCACAGATAAAGGAACACATACATAGGCACATAAAGCCTCACATTCAACACACAATCTACAACAAAGTCATTTGAGAACCCTGAAGGAGCAATATCCAAATCTGCCAAAGAGAAAAGAATGATAATTCTATTGAGAGTCAATCTTGGGGCATTTTGTGATTATGGTTATTTATTTGGAGCCGGTACAGTCAGCTTCAGAATGAATGCAAATATCGATCTCTTTTAGATATCAAAACACCTGCAGGCCTCAAATCATTCCTCGCAGTCTCTCTCCGCGGCGCTCGTTTACTAGCTCCATTTCATCTTCTCTCTCTCTTCTTTCTCCACCACGAGCACTTTCGTTTCATCTTTACTACTTCCTCATTTTCTTCTTAGATGGGTCAGTTATGGGAGAAAACTTTGTTGCTCTGTTTAGACAGTTGTTTGTGTGTTTGTGTGTGTCTCCCTCCTTAGGGAGGGATACATTTGATGAAAGAGTGGACTGCAGGGTTTTCCTTTTGTGAACGCAAACGCCTGAAATGTTGATGCCTTTAATCTGGAGCAAAGTACTGGATGTTTGATTATTCTTCCATGAATTGATTGAATAGTCTTGAAAATATTCATCGAACATATTCTTGGCCCTCAAAAGATGAGACCAGATAATGTGTCATATCATCCAAACATTTTGTTGTTATATCATCAAAGTATGTCGAGACAATAATTATATCCACAGCTGGCATAGCTGGGTTAGTTTTGTGCTTTCACCACTTCTGCCTTCTGTTTCTATACATATAAAATTTGTTGATTTTTCTACTACCTTCCTAAAGAATTTGTGTCCAATAGAGGCATTAGACCAGTAAATATGCAGACACTCAGATTTGTCATTTATTAGTTATTAGCAATCAATCTCTTCTGTTAGTTTGGATTAAATATCATAAACTGCATTTGTCAGGGTTTGTGTGGAGGCGAGGAAGAAGGAACCCAAACGCAGGACTTGCATGTAGGTGAAGCCTGGTGATTTATTATGATGAACGGATGAAACAGAACATGAAACGGAGCGCTGACTGAACTGAGATAGCTGGATAGGAAACACGGACAGCGTACACAACATCAACATTAATGACACGACAGTGAACGAGTAGAAACAGAGGACTTAAATACACAGACTGATGAGGATGATAATGAGAGACCGGTGAGTACACAGCTGAACATAATCTGTCTAATGACACGAGACGAGCTGACACAGGAAAAGCAGGAAGTGAGAACATGGAAGTGGCAAAATAAACTGAACATGAACAAAACTGAAAGCACTGGTCAACGCCCCAGGAACCCTGACAGCATTTAAGAGATGAAAATAGAGCTTTCAATCGCTTTTAAGTAGATTGCAAACCCAAACCTAGATGGACTTTACAAACAAGAAAATGAACCTTTATTTAGATTCAGGTAGCAAATCGGACCCAGTATAAAGGCAGGAAAACTGAGGGCTTAAATAAACACACGTTGTAATGCGTGAGTTGAAAACACCGGGGAACACAACTGAATATAAACAGGGAAGCAAAACGAAATACAACAAACACAAAACAACAGGCTAACAAGATAAAAAAGGAAGTAACTAAACGGGGATATGTAATAATAGTTTCTGTCTGATTTCTCAGACTTTATATCTGATTTAGTTCTGAGCTCAGATAAAATAATTATTGTGGGTGATTTTAACATCCATGTAGATGCTAAAAATGACAGCCTCAACATGGCATTTAATCTGTTGTTAGACTCAATTGGTTTCTCTCAAAATGTAAAAGAACCCACCCACCACTTTAATCACACTCTAGATCTGGTTTTAACATATGGCATAGAAACTGAACATTTAACAGTGTTTCCTGAAAACCCTCTCCTGTCTGATCATTTCTTGATAAAATTTACATTTACAATAATTGATTACGCAGCAGTGGAGAGTGGACTTTATCAAAGTAGATGTCTTTCTGAAAGCGCTGTAACTAAGTTTAAGAATATAATCCAGCCACTGTTATCATCGTCAATGCCCTGTACAAACACAGAGCAGAGCAGCTATCTGAACGCTACCCCAACAGAGGTCGATTATCTTGTTAATAATTTCACCTCCTCACTACGTACGACTCTGGATACTGTAGCTCCAGTGAAAACTAAGGTCTCTAATCAGAAGTACATGACCCCGTGGTATAATTCTCAAACACGTACCCTCAAGCAGACGACTCGTAATCTGGAGAGGAAATGGCGTGTCACAAATTTAGAGGATCATCATTTAGCCTGGAGAAATAGTTTGTTGCTTTATAAGAAAGCCCTCCGCAAAGCCAGAACAGCTTACTATTCGTCACTGATTGAAGAAAATAAGAACAACCCCAGGTTTCTCTTCAGCACTGTAGCCAGGCTGACAAAAAGCCAGAGCTCTTTTGAGCCAACCATCCCTTTAACGTTAACTAGTGATGACTTCATGAACTTCTTCACAAATAAAATTTTTATCATTAGAGAAAAAATTACCAATAATCATCCCACAGATATAATATTATCTACAGCTACTTGTAGTTCCATTGATGTTAAGTTAGACTCTTTTTTTCCAATCGATCTTTCTGAGTTAACGTCAATAATTACTTCCTCCAAACCATCAACGTGTCTTTTAGACCCCATTCCTACAAAACTGCTCAAAGAAGTTCTGCCATTGATTAATTCTTCGATCTTAAATATGATCAACCTATCTCTAATAATCGGCTATGTACCACAGGCCTTCAAGGTGGCTGCAGTTAAACCTTTACTCAAAAAGCCATCTCTAGACCCAGCAGTCTTAGCTAATTATAGGCCAATCTCCAACCTTCCTTTCATATCAAAAATCCTTGAAAGAGTAGTTGTCAAACAGCTAACAGATCATCTGCAGAGGAATGGTTTATTTGAAGAGTTTCAGTCAGGTTTCAGAGCTCATCACAGCACAGAAACAGCTTTAGTGAAGGTTACAAATGATCTTCTTATGGCCTCTGACAGTGGACTCATCTCTGTGCTTGTCCTTCTTGACCTTAGTGCAGCATTCGATACTGTTGACCATAATATTCTATTAGAGCGATTAGAACATGCTGTAGGTATTACAGGTATTGCACTGCAGTGGTTTGTATCATATCTATCTAATAGACTCCAATTTGTGCATGTAAATGGAGAGTCCTCTTCACACACTGAGGTTAATTATGGAGTTCCACAGGGTTCAGTGCTAGGACCAATTCTGTTTACATTATACATGCTTCCCCTAGGCAGCATCATTAGAAGACATAGCATACATTTTCACTGCTATGCAGATGACACCCAGCTCTATCTGTCCATGAAGCCAGATAACACACATCAATTAGTTAAACTGCAGGAATGTCTTAAAGACATAAAGACTTGGATGGCCGCTAACTTTCTGCTTCTCAACTCAGATAAAACTGAGGTCATTGTACTCGGCGCTGAAAAGCTTAGAAATTTGGTATCTAACCAGATTCTTACTCTGGATGGCATTACCTTGGCCTCCAGTAACACTGTGAGGAACCTTGGAGTCATTTTTGACCAGGATATGTCCTTCAACGCACATATTAAACAAATATGTAAGACTGCGTTCTTCCATTTGCGCAACATCTCTAAAATTAGAAATATCCTGTCTCAGAGTGACGCTGAAAAACTAGTTCATGCATTTATTACTTCCAGGCTGGACTACTGCAATTCATTATTATCAGGATGTCCAAAAAACTCACTGAAAAGCCTTCAGTTAATCCAAAATGCTGCAGCAAGAGTACTGACAGGGACTAGAAAGAGAGAGCATATTTCTCCTGTATTGGCTTCCCTTCATTGGCTTCCTGTTAAATCCAGAATTGAATTCAAAATCCTGCTCCTCACATACAAGGTCTTAAATAATCAGGCCCCATCTTATCTTAATGACCTTGTAGTACCATATCACCCTATTAGAGCACTTCGCTCTCGCTCTGCAGGCCTACTTGTTGTTCCTAGAGTATTTAAAAGTAGAATGGGAGGGAGAGCCTTCAGTTTTCAGGCCCCTCTTCTGTGGAACCAGCTTCCAGTTTGGATTCGGGAGACAGACACTATCTCTACTTTTAAGATTAGGCTTAAAACTTTCCTTTTTGCTAAAGCATATAGTTAGGGCTGGACCAGGTGACCCTGAATCCTCCCTTAGTTATGCTGCAATAGATGTAGGCTGCCGGGGGATTCCCATGATGCATTGAGTTTTTCCTTTCCAGTCACCTTTCTCACTCACTATGTATTAACAGACCTCTCTGTATTGAATCGTATCTGTTATTAATCTCTGTCTCTCTTCCACAGCATGTCTTTATCCTGTCTTCCTTCTCTCACCCCAACCGGTCGCAGCAGATGGCCGCCCCTCCCTGAGCCTGGTTCTGCCGGAGGTTTCTTCCTGTTAAAAGGGAGTTTTTCCTTCCCACTGTCGCCAAAGTGCTTGCTCATAGGGGGTCATATGATTGTTGGGCTTTTCTCTGTATCTATGAAGCGCCTTGAGGCGACATTTGTTGTGATTTGGCGCTATATAAATAAAATTGAATTGAATTGAATAATGACAGGGACATAACATGATACAGGGAACACACTAGATGCAAGACAGGAACAACATGCTGGCGCATGCACATGCAGCAGCTCAGCGCCCAGTAAGAAGGCTCATGTTAATAGTTTTTGTTTCCTGTCCCGTTCGGTACTTCAGCAATCAGAATTGTTGTCTGAAGGTCAGGAAAGAAGCCCAATGGATTCATTTTTCAAGTGGAGAAAATATGGCAATGCCACATTGGTCCACATGATTGATCTATATTATTATTGTTTATTTATTTATTTAATTTTATTTTAAGTTACTACAAATTGGACAGACAATTAGGGGCACCTCACCGCCCAGAATGGGCCCCACCCAGCCACGGGCGCCAGGCCCCGCCAAGCAGCCACCGGGAGTGAGCTGGATACATACCTGAGCGCCCAGACCCTGAGAACCACCAACGCACCGACAGCTGAGGGCTGAGCTTCTTCTCTGCCTCTGCTTCCGCCACCATGGTGATGGAAAATATACACTAAAGATATTAGAAGGCATCCTAAATGACTCTGATCTTCCACTTTACATAATTTTTATTGAACAAAAAAACATCAGTACTGGAAAACTCCTGTCTTTCCATTATTGAACATAGAAAATCAGTCCCACCACAGCCACCAGGCTTGTTTCTCATACAGACAGACGAGTTATGTCAGACAGTCCTCCAACCACTAGCTCCCCAAGCCCTAAGTAAGATCTTCACTCTCTCATTTCAATATATGCTTTATTTTACTGGTAACCATGATAGAGCAATCTGGCAAATCTCTGGACCGAGACGCAGACTTTAAAACACTTTGCACAACAATTTGCCATCACGAAGATATTCTAGGTGAATAGGTTCACAGTCCCCTTGCACAGCAACTGATTAGATCATCAACACTGGATAGCGCACTCCAGGCAATACAAGCCAGACTCTCCCCTGCTTCTGCTCAAGGATCGCCGATCCCAGCCTAACTCCCACCACCAACCTGGAAGCACGTCGTCCTTCCAGCTGGTCATTTTCTCAGCTTGGGTGGGCCAAATTAAAGATCATGTTCATGAAGAATTTCAGGGGAGAGTCACTCGCTGTTTCATGTCACAATGAACCAGAAGAACAGTTGAAGACAGCCACGTTCAAAGTGGGCGCATGCATCTCCAGAGTCCTGAAGCTGAATCTGACAGTTTTGTTACTGTTGGACTTTTGTACATAAAATATATAAACAAGTAGCAGTGCATATAAGTACAACTAAAATAATTTATTAGTTAATCAATGTCTGATTTGCTTTTTGTTTTTAGATAAAGAATTAGATTGAGATTGCTGTGATTCTTATACATGATGCACTGATTTGGTGAGTAAACGTTTGTTCTTATTCAAACTATTTTTGCGTCTCATCTCAATTTAGCAACAGATTTTGAACTAGCTAGCCAGTGTTAGCCTAGTTTTCATATTGCAGAGGCTCTCTGTGCATGTTTACTTAAAAAACAAATGCCAGAGCTTTAAAAACCTTCTATAAAAATCTCTCAGTGAATCTTATTGTTGTTGGTTTGAAACAGAAACGGGAGCAGCTACTAGATAAAAGCACAGGTGGAACTTTTTCAGAAGGTGCAGCTGTTAGGGGGCGGGGCTTGTTTTCAATCCATATGAACTTATGAACATATGATTCTTAACCCCTGTATTTATTCTAATGCTTTGTGGTTGCTTTTGAACATCTGTGGTGTCTATTAATGTCAAATCTAGCCTTTCTTTAACAACATCAGCAAACTGCTTTTATATTTAACCAACATTTATTTGTGTTTAGATACAATTTGTGAACGTCCAAAGCCATAAACCAGATTAGTGGCCTGTTAAATGGTTAAAATGTAGGTTGGCTTTTTAGTTGAAAATCATTTAGCGTGTCCTTCTAACCAAATAAGTTATTTTATTTTATTTTATTTATTTTATTTTATTTTTTTGTTTTACACATGGTACAGCAGTAATTCATTCCCATACACAACCTTCCTTTCAATTAAAGTAACACTGTTTCCATGCATGAAAAGGAGCAGGAAGAAGAATAAATTCTTAAAATTAAATTAAATTAAACAGTTGAATCATCAGAAACATTTTGCAGTAATGTTAAATATAAACACTGCCACATGTTTCATCAGGTCATTGTGCTTATTTGAAACTTTATATAATGAAAGTTAGCTCTTAACAAGCATGTAATAATTACATTTAATATAGATGGTCCCTTTTTTTAAACACACATCTCTTTATGCTAAACTGACAATGGCAATACAACACATTTAAACACAGTAGATGCTGTTTTTAAATGACTATTTTTATTCACAAGTACTGTATGTGTTAGTCTAATTTGGCTGTATGAGGTGTGCATTGACCTTCTGTGTCCTAAGTTATAACGGCTGCACAGACATTAAAAATCAAATCAGCTTCTAAATAATTTTATGGTTTTTCTACCTCTGCTTGCTTCTTACTGTCCTTGAGGCTGGGGACCAGAACTCCACACAATACATCGAACTCTTACAAGTGTAGAAAACGAGCTGTTGGACAGAAAGATATCAACTAAATATACAATTTAAATGTGATACGTTTTTACACACAAGCACAAGCTACAGTGGTGGCGATACACGTGTTTGTTGTTCAGCAGAACAGAGTCTATTATGTTTTGTTATACTTTTTTGCATTTGAAAATAAAAGTTGGGTTAATTTTAACTCCATTATAAGAAGTGTTGTTAATTATTCTTTTTGAATCATACTTACATACAGTGTTTATGTTGAGTGTTGTATTAGAAATATCTTTAGTTTATGGATGATAAAACATAATATGATTCAGTTGCATTTAATTTGTGTAAGCATAATTAATAATAGTAATTTGCCACAAATTGTTTCTATTTAGTAGAACTTGAAATGTTTATCAGCGGGTAAACAATTAGTATTGCACACTCAGAAAAATCCAGTTATCCTTAGTACTGTGTGCTCAGAGTGAATAAGCTGTCCGTAGGTACAACATCGGTATCTTAAGTAAGAACTTAAGGTTAGAGGTAAGCAAGACTGGATGACAGCAAATACAGAGAGAAAGAAGTCAGAACTGCAGGAAATGCACTACCACAAGGCAACATTGCAGACACCGAGGACAGCTACAAGTACATGGGAATGCCACAGCAAACAGGAAGAGGCCTCTAGGAAAGTTGAAACATCCAAATACCTGCAGAGGGTAAGGTAAGTCCCGAATAGTCAGCTGAATGGGAAGAAGAAGATCCAGGCAATTAACACCTACACCCTGTCAGTCGTCAGATACCCTGCTGGGATAATCTGCTGGCAAAATGAAGAGAGAGAAGCCAATGATATCTTAGCAGCTCCCCCTAACCCGAATCCAGCACTCTGAGTCTGCGTGTTAGCAGAAGGAAGGAGGACGAGAAGCAGTGTCAGAAGCAGCTGAGTACATTAGTACATCAGTAAGATGATCTGCCATGATTAGTGCCTCTGTTCTAAGCACGAGGTCCATAGAGGCTGGGGTCTTTAAAACTAGATCCCAGGTGCAGGTGCACAAAGATGCCCACGAGACAATCGACCACATAACAGCAGGGGGCAAGATACTAGCAGGCCACACATGGAACACCATAACCAAGTGACTGGCAGTCCCAAGGTCAACATAGGATACACTGCCTAGGGTGGTTAATAACAACCAAGATCTTGTGGGACTTTGAGATATGGATATCTCAATAGCACTGTGAGAACCAGCACCTGATCTGGTCAGTCTAGTCATCTAGTCAACATGCCCTCCTTAATACCGCACTAAAAAGTTTCCAACAACATCTATTAGAAAAGGAATCAAAATTCACCTGATCATCTGTAAACCAAAGAAAAAAGAAAAATCATATGAGGAAAGTTCCCAAAAACAGACTTTAATTTGTGCTCATTCACTAAACTATAAGACACTCAATAAATGTTCATCGAGCATGCAGTGTGAGAGAGATGGAAAGAAAAAAAAGGGAAACAAGAGGAAGAAATAGACAGCAAGCTGGGTCAGTGCTGGATGACAGGAGAGAGAATGGTTTAAGATCAGACAGATGTCAGCTGGATGTGCCATGAGTTTCACCCGTAACTTTCAAGTTAGAATAATAACAATAACAATAATAATAATAATAATAATAATAATAATAATAATAATAATAACAATAATAATAATAATAATAATAACAATAACAATAATAATAATAATAATAATAATAATAATAATAATAATAATAATAATAATAACAATAATAATAATAATAATAATAATAATAACAATAATAACAATAATAATAATAATAATAACAATAATAATAATAATAATAATAGTAATACATTTTACTTATAGGCGCCTTTCAGACCCTCAAGGTCACCTTACAGTAGCACGTAAACATACCATAAAAAACATAAGAAAAATGTATATATAGCAAACATGGTGGATAAAATTTAGACATAAACAGTCATAAAAGTATAAAAGCAAATATAAAAACTGAGCAAGGTAAAAATGGCCTAAGAGAGATCAGCTGTATGCAATTCTAAACAGATGGGTTTTGAGTAGTGATTTAAAGGTGGTGAGACAGTGTGTGGTCTGTAGAGCAAGTGGAAGTGCATCCAAAGTCTCGGGCAGAACAACTAAAGGCTCTGAGTCCAATGGTAGTCAGGCGAGCAGGTGGAACAGAAGGGAAGCTGAAGAAGAGCGGAGTGTACGAAGGGGCAAGTATGTGTGGAGAAGATCGGATAGATATGGAGGAGCGAGGTTATGAAGCGCTTTGAAAGTGAGAAGCAGGATCTTGAAATTGACACGGAGGTGAACTGGGAGCCAATGGAGCTGTTTAAGAACAGCTGTTATATGAATGCTTTGTGTCCTTTCTCTCTTCCAGTGACTCTGCTGCTGTCCAGGACCTAACCTGGAAGTGACCACGGAAACTACGATTAAACAATTGAATGTGAAAGACTCTGAAATAACCAAATAACTTCAGCAACACATCATGCATGGATCATGGATCAAACTTTAATTTCAAGACAATTTTTGTCTTTATCTTCTGAAAACAATTTCTCATATTCCACTTTCTATTTTTCTCCTTTTCTCACACTTTTCATATGTGAAAAGTAAAGTTTTCACACATTTTGTTTCTTCCTGGAAAATACGGCCACTGTACCTTTAGCATTGCTCAGAGATAGTCAGTGTATTTGCTGATCAATTTTTGAGCTTTTGTTTGCCACTTAAAAAGCGTTGCTCAGTTCATGCCTGCTTTTAATTTGGTAAAGCTAGTGTGACACTAAATATGATGCAACCACAACTGTATGAACACATGACACTACTGACAGGTGAAAAACATTTGTGCAGACAGGATCACTAGGACACCTTCAGGTGTAGGAAGCACCGGGTTGCAGTATAAGAAAAATACACTTGCCTGACAATATTTTGCATTAAACCATTTATCAATTTTTGTTATTCATTTACTGAAGATGTCAGAACATCATTCTGTCCCAAATTAGCACCTGGATAAACAAGTGCACTTCAGTTCCCCAAATCTTTTGTCCAGTTTGTTGAGTTTCCCCAATCTAGTGTCGCTCTTTTCCTTTTAATTTAGTATCCAGTTCATCCTTGTCCAGTCAGGTCTTTGGTCATATCCAGTCCAATTTGGCATCAATTCAGCCAAGTCTAGTGTTGTTGTGTTTAAAGATGATAATAATAGTAAAAAATATTATTATTATTAATAATAACAATAATATAATAATTAAGGGATCATGCACAAAAGTAAAAAATAATTTAGAGTAATAAAGAAACTGATAAAGTTAGAGAAATTGAAAATGAGCAGAGGAGTGTGTAAGGAGATGAAGTGAAAGAAAACAAAAGTTTGTTTATGCCATAGTAAGCTAAGGAGTCAAGTAGACAGTTTGTAAGTGGATGTGAGTGATAAAATAGTAGCAATCATCAGCATGAAAAGAAGTGTTTATGAATTATTTACAGGCAGAGGGATTTACAGTACATGCAAGCTGACTTAGCTAAGCCCCTGCTTCCTCTGCATCCTCTCGATCTCATTATTATCCATCCATTTAAACCACGTCTCTTTACATTTACACAACATCATCTTCAGCTTTTATGGCCTCGTTATGCCTTCCTTCTTTTGTTTACCCCACTAAATCTCTAACTCATCTTCGTTCAGCTAATCTCTTCTCTTCCTTCAAACTTTTTCATCCTTTCTACCTTTCCCTCTTTTTCTTAACCATATCTCTGTTTTTATAGACATTTAAGGCCTTTTAATTATTTTACCTCATTTTCCTGATGAGTTTATGGTATCAGTTGCTAGTTTCTGCTTTTAGCTAGTGTCCTGTTTCCCGGTTAGATTCACTTCTTGCTCGTCATGTCTAGTTTTAAGCACAAGATGAAGCTACAAAACCTAGATCAGTGCTACAGTAGTAAAAACTGTCTTTTAGATCCAGTCTGAATTCAAACTGGAATCATGATTGACTGTTTATATAAGAGACAAAGAATTCCAAAAAGAAAAGGTACACAATGACACACGCATTGTTAAAATACTTATAATGTTCATGAGACAATATATAAAACTATATTCATATATATATGAATATATAATTCCCGTCTCACCCCTGAGGGCAGTCTATCCTTCAAGCTCAGGTCCTCTACGAGAGGCCTGAGAGCTTAAGGATCCTGTGCATGTCTTTGCTGTTCCTGCGCTGATCTTGACAGAGATCTCGGATGTTGTTCCTGGGATCTGCTGGAGCTACTCGGAGTCAGTGCTCTGATTACAACTGTGGCCTTCAGCCTCCACATCTTCTTCAGTTCTTCTGTGAGCCCTTGGTACTTCTCCAGTTTCTCGTGTTCCTTCTTCCTGATATTGCTGCTGTCATTTGGTATAGCTACGTCTATCGCACGATCTGATATCCTCGTGTTGGTGTTGTTCCCAGATCATCATACTAAAGGTTGTTCCAGGATCAACATTGCAAGTGACCAATCAGAATGTTGTGATGTCATACTTTTGCGACTTCGGGAAAAACCGGCGTAAAACAAAAAACTGTACTTAAACTGCGAGAAACCGCCTTTGTCCGCCGATCAACGGACCCTGACCCAAACCCTGACCCTTTAATAAACGGTAAGCGGAATTGATATTGTCCTTGCAACATTGGAATTTCATAAATGCACGAATGGCTTGGCGCGCAAAAGAATAACGTCACAACAATGTGATTGGTCACTTGCAATGTTGGACCTGGAACAACATTTTCATGGTGATCTGGGGACAACACCAACACGACGATATCAGATCATCCACGTCTATCCTCTTCTGTTTGTCTACCACAACTATGGCTGGATGGTTGGCCATTACCAGTTTGTCTGTCTGTTTTCTGAAGTTGCAGTCCATTTGGCCTCTCAGGGCCACCGTACCAAATAGAGCAAAAAGCATGCAAAAAAAGGAAAAAGACCCTTCTATGAAAAAAGGAGGCTTGTGTAACGTATATGAAGATTCTGTTTCTGCATGGGAAGTTAGTGAAAAACACAGTTCATGAGGAGAAAAATTATGTACGTACAAACTTTGAAATGAATTAAATTGATTTAAATCAGACCTTCTGTCATGTTATAGGAAGATACAAAACCCGCTGATGTCACAATGACTTTAATAGAGTTCCTTCAACCTCTATCAGTTTTGTTTCCTTTTTTCTCTTCTTTTTTAAAATAGTGACTTTCTTTAGAAGTGCTACATTATAATCCATCACAAGCAAATCATAAGCAAAATGTGAGTTGTAATAACTTTTATAATCATAATACCTGATGGGTCACCAATATAGCTGCTAATTTTCATGTAATTTTCTTATATCTCCCCAGAAGTCAGCTTGTTCCTAATCGGTCCTAATCTACTGTTAATACATCACAATGCATTTCAGTTAAAGCAGTGCTAATTTACACATTGCAGATGTAGGGATCCCAGCTGTATCTGAGATGAAAAGACAACCCAGCATAGAGATAACAGCAGTTCCTCCTTTGTTGTTACTCCAGGTTGGGCCCTGGCTCAGGGGTAGACCAGGTTGTCCACTACTTGGAAGGTAAGTGGATCACCAGCTTGTCTGGTCTACGCTGATTTTTCCAGATACTGAATCCCAAATTGCTCCCATTGCAGTCATCAGTGTGAGTGAGCATAGTAGGAGCTTTGAAAGAAAAGCCACTGGACTTCTTCCAGTCCTAGCTATTTAAGCTGTAGTGGAATTTGTCCCTTAAGAGGGTTTTTGACCCACTATTGATCATGTGCCTCATCACACATGATCAATAGTAAGTCAGTGATCAATGGTAGGTCAACAACCCTCTTAAGGAACAACTTCCACTACGACTTAAATAACTAGGACTCTCTGTAATTTGGTCTTAGAACTAAAGAAGCTGCTCAGATGAGGTGAAACACCTTCAAGAAACTTAAAGAAGTCCAGACGCTTTCCTTTCCAAGCTCCTTAAATTACATGACTTGGATGACTGAGAACACACACAGACAATGTGCATAGTAGTAAAAATGTCTGTCTGAGTTAGTGTTGAAAGAATTTTGAGTGATTAGTAAAACTAGAAAAAAAGCAAAAGCACTGTATATTATAGAAATGTATTAACAGTGTCTGGAAGGTTACTTTTAAAATGTATTCCATTACAGATTACAGATTACATGCCCCAAAATGTATTCTGTAACGTATTCCGTTACGTTACTCAATGAGAGTAACGTATTCTGAATACTTTGGATTACTTAATATATTATCATGCTGTTTACAACTACATGAATGTACTATTGCTGTGATTTATTACTGTTACTGAAGGTCCGCGGCTCCGAACCGTAGTAAAGGGACCTCTGGCTAATATGGTGGGTTCTGTGTCGGCTCGTAGCTGAAAACTAGCTTTACTTTGTTGTCTGGGTCAACTTTGCTAGCAGAGACAGAGAGAGGCGTTGAAAGGCTGCTCCAACAGAACTTATTGTTTCAGAGGAAAACACGAACACGGTGTACAGTCGAGTCTTAATAGCTTACTTACAACTGGGCTCGTCAGGCTCTCTTCTTGGCTGCAGTGGTTATTATTATATTTACATGCTTCCAGCTCCCGTTTCTGCTCGATGACAGCTCGTACTTTTCCTTTTTCTCCCTCCCTCGCTCACAGACACATAACGGGTATGGCAGTCCATTCTCCCTGCAGCACGGACTACACTGCCCATGATGCTACATTCTTTAGAGCTATACCTGTAGCATTCTGCCTGTTAGCTTAGCACAACAACAACAAAAAGGCCTCTCTCACCCAGGAAACACGCAGAGAGAGAGCGTCACCCTGTAACCATGGCAACCGTAACGCTGCCACCTGGAACAACAGAACGTAGCTGTCAAACAAAACCCAAACAGTCCTGACCCGCCACAATATGAAACAGGGAAGTACCGCCGTGTAATCCATTTATTTCAACAAAGTAACTGTATTCTAAATACCACCTTTTTAAACGGCAACTGTAACGGAATACAGTTACTCATATTTTGTATTTTAAATACGTAACGGCGGTACATGTATTCCGTTACTCCCCAACACTGTATATTAAGCACCATTTATCATTTAACAAAGATCAGTGCTCCTACCACAGTCACTGCAGTAAGCTGGGTTAATTGTTGCTTTGAAAAATGTACGAAAGTCAACAGGCTTTCATTCAACTCTGATAAGACCGTCCATTTGAGAGTCCTTGTTTTTGATCATTGTTCTCCCAGTGACGAGCACTACACATGGATACAAAACGCACTGGAGCCAGAAGAAACCTAATTAAAAATCTCTGAGGTTTGTTGAGATGAAAACATATCTTTTAAAGTTCAAGAGAACCTGAAGATTTTCTCCAGGCAAAATAACAGGAAACAAATCCATCAGCCCATAAATACTGACTCTATTCAGCTGTCCAGGTGTTTTCAACATGATGACCCACAATGTTTTTTAGAAAAAGAAGAATGTTTTTGTTTTAAGTCTTCTTCCATTTGCATTAAGCTACAGAAATTTAAGTTGTGCCACACATGTATTTTCACTTGGTTTTTCTTGCATCGGTTTTAAGGAAAGAATTTCTGTTTGAAAACAAATAGTTCAGTCACTTTCTTTCTTTTGTGCTGCACAGCTAAGATGTCAGGCACGTAGGCAGCCAGTCAGCCAAACAGTGTTATTAAGTTTTGTGCAATGCTTCAGTTTTCCATAAAACCATAAAGGATCTGTTTTATGGATTCTCGTCAGGATGTTAAGCTATATCCAAATTACAGTTACAGTTCAGCTCATTAATTTTGGGGCATTATAATAGTTGTGTCCTGTGTGTTTGTGTGTGTGCTGTGTGTTAAACTGACTGGTCTCTTAGTGTAGTGCTTCAGTTCTTTTCATTTATGATCAGCTTGCAGAGACGAGCTTTGCTTGTTGATTTGTTTGTATCAATATGTAATTAGAAACCAAGAGCCACTGTAGTCTGGCCCAGGTGTGTGTGTGAGTGTGTATGTGTGTGTCTGTGTGTGTGTAACGCCATGAAGTTCCTTTATGTGCCATAATTATACTTATGAGGCACTGACAACAGCCCTGCAGTCACTGAAGTACACAAACACACACACATCAGATGTGCGCACACGTACACACACTCTTTTTTCCACACATAAACACACACAGGCGGTTTGCTGGTTAATGGAGCTCTTCTTTTCTTTAATGAGCGTTGCAGTCGTTCTTCTCTCCACTGTCCCCCTCATTACCTCCGTCTTCACTCGCTCCTTCCCCCTCTTCTCTGCTCTTTCGTACCTGTGCCTCCCTCTTCATCTTTTACTTTTTTATTGTGTGTTACTTTCTTTCATTTATACTTTCATTTGATCGTCTCGAACAGCAACAGGGGAACTCATGTGATGTTCCCCTGTTGCTGTTTTTCTTCTTGCCCCTCTTTCCTTCATTGACTGTCTCAGTTCACAACCCAGTTGTCTTTCCTTATGTCTTTCCTCTTTCTCTCCTCCCTCCCTTCTTTCTTCTCACTCCATTACTCAGTACAACAAATAGCACAGTGTCACAGCAACATAATTCCTCTACTCCGACAATTGTGGTTTAATTTATCTAAATTATTATTAATAATAACTCTGTCAGGGGCGGCCTTGGGAGCACATCTTCAATAACAAAAGTCAGACATCTAAATTCTAAATTCTTAATCCTTCCTGATCCTGGTTCTGCCAAAGGTTTCTTTGTGTCACAAAGGGAATTTTTCCTTCCCACTGTCACCTTGCTCAAAGGTGTTTATTGTAGGGTCTTTACCAGAGGTGGGACCAAGTCATTGTTTTGCAAGTCTCAAGTAAGTCTCAAGTCTTTATCCTCAAGTCACAAATCAAGTCTCAAGTCACTGGTGTAAAAGTCCGAGTAAAGTCACAAGTCTGAAACTTTAAATTTTAAATCCTTTCAAGTCTTTAAAAAAGAAAAGAAAAAAAAAAGCATGTTGCAGTTATAAGCTAAATGTAAATATTAGATCATGTGATGTTTAAATCTCTGTTTTTCTCAACACATGATGAAATAGTAAACTTAGAAAATATACACAAATTGTGAAATTGCACGTCTATAAAATGCAGCTCAATTAAACTTAGCTCCAAGAATAATTTTCACCGACAGTTCTGAGATAAACTGCATGTTATTCTTGGATGCGCTTGTAGGACCGGCTTTAAAATAGCATGACAAAAAAATCACACACATTAAAGTTAGTTGATATCACAAAGTTAGATGAAGTCATGATCTCATCGTAGCAAAAGAGAAGCACCACCTACCGTCTTTATGCAACTTCAACTGTCGGACAAAGTTGGAAGTTGTTCCATCTGTCTGTGATTCTCTGCTGGTATGTTTTGCATATTGCATTTCGTTTTTTTGTTGACTACTTCATAGCTTATATACCTGAAAAGAATAACTCCTTGCAGCATTTTTGAGCTTTTTTTTTTCTTCTTAAAAAAAAATCTGGTTAATTTGATTGGCTGTGCTACAGCTCACCCACACATACGTACGGAGTGTGGTTGGAATAAATGAATGAATGAATTGAATTAATGGTGCACACTTTCTATATAATATGTGTGTTAAATTTTAGATTTGGGGTTAAATATCAAGTCTTTTCAAGTAAACCGGTTCAAGTCCAATTCAAGTCCCAGGTCACTGGTGTAAAAGTCCAAGTCAAGTCTAAAGTCATAAAATGAACGACACGAGTCTGACTCGAGTCCAAGTCATGTGACTCGAGTCCACACCTCTGGTCTTTACTATATAAAATGCCTGAGGCAGCTGCTGTGATTTGATACTATATAAATAAAATTGAATTGCCTTGTTCTTTACACAGAGAAGATCATCATCAACATCATCATCATCTACAGTCTTTTTCTAACTTTATTTTCATGAACTTTAACAACTTTAACGGCCTGTAGAATCTGAGATGTAGCCCTTGAGTTTTCTGCAGTTTGTATGAGAAAACTCTGAGGTTTGCATTTGGGAGTTACACCGGGAAGTCCACTGAGGCTTTTATTTCAGAGGAGCTACAGAATCCAGAAGTGAAGATGTAAAAAATTAACAAGATAATCAACCTCTGTGGGAGGTCAGTTATCTTTTTAGAAAAAAAACAAAAAACAAAACTTAAAAATCATCAAGTTTTCATGTATATATCTTTGTCTACAGAATGCGTGTGCTCGAAAAAGAGTAGGATGAAGCTTACACTTTTCTTGTTCCTACCCCCTTATTTCAAATTTCATTGCTTACAAATCCATATCCAGGATTCAACATTATTTGATCATATATGGTTAACTATGTACAAGTCGAACACATTGAACATACACAAATAAAAACCATTTTCAGCACGTAAACCAGAACAACAACTTTTCAGGTAGCTGCTCTGCACTGTGTTTGCACAATGTTCACATTAACAGTGAATGAATTATAATTCAACTTTTTAGAAAGACATATAGGTGATGAAATCTATTCCCCACTGCTGTGCAATTCAAAATTTACAATATCATAAATTTAAACGTTATTATAAAATGTTCAGTTTCTGTGTCCTATATCAGAACAAGATCTATGGTGTTATTAAAGGGCAGGTTATTTTACGTTTTGAAAGAAGCCAATTGAGTCTAATAATATTAATATAATATTAAATAATAGATGAAATGTATTTCATTCTATATGGATGTTAAAATAACCCACAATAATTATTTTATCACTAAATCAGATAAAAAGTTTAAGAAATCAGACAGAAAGTCTGAGGAAGGGCCACGTGAAGAATAGATAACAACAAACTGTTTTTTTCCAGCTAGGTTGGACAAGGCGAAGCATCAGGCTTTCAAATCAGTTAAAACTCTGTCTGGGTCTTCGGTTGATTAACAAGCTGGAGTGGAAGACGGCTGCCTGCACGGACCAGAGCCTGCACGCTCTTTGATATGCCGAATGCTGAAGCGGGCAGAATATCTGCCGCACAGGAAGCGGCAGAGTTAATCAAATTGTTGATCAATTATTAATTTATGTACTAAACTGGACTTAAAAGTGAGAGACATAATATTTAATAATCTACATTTCACTGTTTTACTTTTGGTGCACTTGTAGATAATATATTGTTCTTTGTAATTTCTTGTGTTTAAATCATTTTTGCCAGTTTGTGGTTTGTGTTTGTTGGTTGAACAGATACAGTCTGTAAGGGGACTTTGGGGGGATGGTAGCAGGAGAGAAGCTGCAGAGAGGCATGTAATATGTCTTTCAACGCACATATTAAAAATATATGTAGCGTTGCTTTCTTCCATTTGCACAATATCTCTAAATTAGAAATATTATATTATATATTATAAAAACTAGTTCATGCATTTATTACTTCCAGGCTGGACGACTGTAATTCCTTATTATCAGGATGTCCTAAAAACTCCCTGAAAAGCCTTCAGCTAATCCAAAATGCTGCAGCAAGAGTCCTGACAGGGACTAGAAAGAGAGAGCAGATTTCTCCTGTTTTGACTTCCTGTTAAATCCAGAATTCAAAATCCTGCTCCTCACATACAAGGTCTTAAATAATCAGGCCCCATCTTATCTTAATGACCTTGTAGTACCATATCACCCTATTAGCGCACTTCGCTCCCGCTCTGCAGGCCTACTTGTTGTTCCTAGAGTATTTAAAGTAGAATGGGAGGGAGAGCCTTCAGTTTTCAGGCCCCTCTTCTGTGGAACCAGCTTCCAGTTTGGATTCAGGAGACAGACACTATCTCTACTTTCAAGATTAGGCTTCAAACTTTCCTTTTTGCTTAAGCATATAGTTAGGGCTGGACCAGGTGACCCTGAATCCTCCCTTAGTTATGCTGCAATAGACGTAGGCTGCCGGAGATTCCCATGATGCATTGGGTGTTTCGTCTTCACTCACTATGTGTTAGTAGACCTCTCTGTACTTGTTATTAACCTCTGTCTCTCTTCCACAGCATGTCTTCTATCCTGTCTTCCTTCTCTCACTCCAGCCGTTCGCATCCAGCAATGTTCCAACAAAACCAGGCAGCAACAACACCTTCTCAGGGATTTTGCCATGCTGTGCTGACTTGATCTCCAGGTCCATGCATTTGTGTATTTCCTATATTATTAATAAATACTAATCAATTCATCAAGTGAGAAGACCATGTCTGTGATTTTCTCTGAAGAATGATGGCATGTTGATTTTGGGCTATTATGATCACAGCTTGCAAACCACCAAAAAGAGAGGGCTTGCTGAATGGCCCAGAATCCCTCTGATCATCATCGTCTTCACTGGAGTTTTGTGCGTGGCGTGGACAGAAGTGAGGGCAATGTTCTCTTTTGTAGCTGCAGTGGTTACCATGGCAGTGTGTCTGTATCTTAGCCATCTTACCATCATTAGCTGACAAATATAGCTAAGCAAAAGCGCATCAGGCGTGTACACTGCACACACGTACAATTAGTGCACCTACTGAGCAATTTTGATGCATGCCCCACAACCTGTTTGTCTCATTGCTGCCAACATTTGTCACAGCTGACTGAAAGTTAATGAATAACAGGATACTAGAACGTATTTATTCGCTCAGATAAGGTGTCGTTTCCTTGTATTAATGATTAATCCAATAATATATTTCAGGCAAAATTCTACATTTTACATGTTTTCCATTCAGGGCAGAATCAGCAGAGTAAGTTACACCGTGATTAAAACCATAATTAGTGATCAAGCAACACAGACAATTTGTAGAAAAATAACATCTGTTATTTACCCTCACCTGCAGTTTTACTAGCACACTAAACATGTGAAATAATTGTATTGCAGTCTGTGATGATATGAGTGTAATGTAATGTGCACTGACTTCATCCATGTGGGGAAGTTTCCCATCTTAGAAATCCAAATAGCTCAGACTAACTGTTAGGGTGAATTGTTAAATGTTGCCATTGTTGTACTTAAAATTGTGAACCTTGTTTAAACTGCACGATCAAAGACATTCTTTTGTTTCTATTCTCCTCCTCTGTCTGTTGGATGGTGGCTATTGTGTTAACTGCAGCACATTGTGGTCGTGTCCAAATTCATGGGCTGCTTCCTCCTGAGGACGCATTTGTAGACCGATTACGTCACAGCGACGCGCTGAAGGCTGTCCAAATTCGTAGACTCCTCCGAATGCAGCCGACAAATGCGTCCTCCTTTTCCCCGAATTTGAAGGATGGGTCGGGTGTGTCCTTCGTGGCCCACCATATCCCAGAATTCATAGCGCGGCCCAGCCAAACTCCAGTTTCCAACAATGGCGGGCGCTACTAAGTTTTAATATTACTCTTACTAATCTTTCTGGGTCACAAAATAAACTTTTAACATATTTTCAGGCGAGAAAGTAGCTGTGTAAACATCAAATATCTGCTCGGTTTATCAAGATATCGCAAAAAATTGCAAAAGTGCTTCAACGTTTTCGGAGACGTCTGCTACCCACCAGCTCGATAGCTCGCCGGGAGCTCGAGGGTCACTGAAGCCGCCGAGAACAGCACAACTCCCGGCACATCATTTTCAGATCCCCGCGGACTTTCACTACTCGGGTTAAACGTGATATATAAGTCACTTAGACAACCTAAAATGTTATTGTTGGGCTTTTTTCAGTATTTTGTTTGTTCGTGAGTAAATCGGTTTGGCTGAGATTAAAGTTATTAGATAAAATAAAACTTTATTAATCCCCCGGGTGGGTTCCTCCTTGGTTTTCACACAGCTGAATAAACGTCAAACAGAAAACTGATTAAACAGAAGTGTGAGACGGTCGAGAGTTTACGCCAGTGTCCTGTTATATTTTAGATAGCAAGGAGCAGACGGCCGAGTTTATTAAACTCCACCGAGACAGCGGTGACGCTAATCTGAAGGCTAGACCGTCACATTTCACAGCCGTTTCCTTCCAGCCTACCCGACCTTCTGAGGACCCGGCCCACGTAGAAGCGAAGGCTGGGTCCTCAGGAGGATGCAGCCCATGAATTTGGACACGACCAGTATGTAAGATTCTTATTTAGTAAAGAATGTTCACTTCCTGCTTTATAGGCTCACCTGTGTTTGTATGTGGTGGACCATTAAAGGAGCTAAGCCATATATGAGGGGTGATCAGCAGGAAGACACCCCCCCCACACACACACACACGTGCTCGCACATGCATACACACACACACACACACACACACACACACACACACACAGTGCCTTAGTTTTATGACGCACCACAGGGGTTTTACAGTGGGTGTTTGTGAAACTGTTGTCACTGAATAAAAGGTGGCAAGGGGACACTGGGAGTGGGAAATCTCTTGGATCAGGTGAGGAGCTTCCATCTCCAAAAGCCTGATCTGATCAGCTCCCCTTGCAAGTTGAAACCGATCGATCTCTGTTTGTCTTGCTTTGTTCACGGGAATAAGTCTCTGAACCGGCAGGGCCTGCATGGGTTTGTTTGTTTGTTTACTTGTTCCTGTTTTTAACACTAAAGTTTCGTTGTTTGTTGTATTCTCTGAGCTCTAGATTTCTTTCCTTTATTAGAATACAGTGAATTTTAGTTTGGGTAATACTAAGGCTTTTCCCCTCGTTTATCACGGGTGTTAAGTTCTAAAGATAACCCGCGATAGGTGGAATCCGCAAAGTAGCAAAATTTATTTTTTACAATTATTATAGATGTTTTAAGGCTGTAAAACTCCTCACTGCACACTTTATACTCTTTTCTCAGACAGGCAGGAACATTTTAATACTTTTCTGTCTTGTTTAAACCTCTTCAAAGTTCAAACCTTTGTGGAAATATAAGTCCAGTATCATAGAATGACACCAAAGATCAAACCCTGTTTTCAGGTCCAGAACATGGAATAGAGCAGCTGCGAGAGAATTCAACATTAATGAATCAATGGTACGGAAGTGAAGGAAGCAAGGAGAATGAGTTGAGTAGAGTTTGACTTATCTGACTGTTTGGTTTCACTTAATGCTCCTTATAATGCTTTGACGTTGACACTGTTGTGTTTGTTGTCTTCTGCTAACGAAGATTTATGTAAATTTGACAAGCAGGACGTATTCTGTACTGTACAGGAGACACAGCACGAGATTGACTGAAAATGGTCTACAGCCAATCAGGACGCAGAACACAATCACAATGCGCTGTAAAAAAAAAAAAGAGCCACAAACATACAAACAAACAAAAAAAAAAACGTGCAAAATTGCACCAAAAAAAAATAAAAATCTGCGAAACAAAGTTATTTCTGTTTCCCCTCTCATCATGTTTAGCATTAGTTTCTTGTTTCTGTGGTTACCAGTTTCCTCATGGGTTATATTCTGATCTACCTGATTGTTTACACCTGTGTTTTATTTTTCCAAGGCGTCTCCACTCTGATTCCACATCGATTATCCTTTTGTGTGTGTTTGTGTGTGTGTGTGTGTGTGTGTGTGTGTGTGTGTGTTCCCAGGCTTTTTAAAGTCAGCGTTCCTTCCTCCTGTTAAAGTTATGGACCTTTCATCCCCTAACATAAAGGCATTCTGTTTTACATCTGCCTATGTTCGGATCATCAACCTGCATCATCACATGAATACTGAATTTGTAACTCATGACTAGAAAAACTATCATAAAACCCATAATAGTATTTACAATATATGTAGCCAGGTGAACTAGTACTACGCATAAAAAAGGTTCAAGAAGGGGTGATTGTGTTTTTAACTGCTTGCCTGTCTACCAGAGGTATTTGTAGGGTTGTCATGGTGATGACTAGACCTCGCATTTTGGGGGTCTGCTGTCCCATTAAGAGCTGCCCTAAGCCAGAGCACGCATGCACTCAAGCTTGCGTCACACTGCACGTTGTGAGCGGGAGCACTGTACAGTTAGAGGTTTGCAAAAGTTTCCGTGGCTAGCTACACATAAGAGTTGTGAACGTGCGACGGGTGTATGTTTAATGGTCACGAGCTGTGAGAGGGACTGAAAAGTGGGTTGGCAGGGGAGATCACCTGCTGAGTGATCCCTGCGCATGTCCTAGCACAGCGGCTGTGTAGAGAAACCAAAGTCTCTACTGTTGTCTATACTGTTTGAATTGAATGTGCACATATGATAGTTACTGTTGTAACTATCATATGACAAAGACAGTTTTCAGCTGAGCCAGTGGAATAGTTACATTTTACCGTTTTCACTCAAAACTATGGAATGAAAACTGTGCTCCTCTGAGTACAGTCGGAGAATAAAAAAGCCCACAAAAGAGTATTTCCTGTGTCCCGTCTCATTCCCCATGACCGAGCCACATATATTATTAATATTAATACTAATATATAATAATATTATATTCACTCACCCGTTCAAATCATTCAATCCAGATCTTCCAATAACCTCCAGGTGCAAGTAAGACTGCTTCTACAAGCATTTGTGAAATAATGGGTCTCTCTCAAAACTGATGGGATGCCACCTGTGCAACAAGTTTAATTCTGAAATATTCCACTACTACATATTCCACAGTCAACTATTAGTGGTATTATAATAAAGTATAAACGCCTCTGTCAGTGCGCTTTGGGGTCCTTAGGGACTAGTAAAGTGCTATACAAATACAGGCCATTTAAACAAAGTGGCCCCTTAGTTCCAGTGAAAGGAGCTCTTTATGCTCACCATAAGACATTTTGGACAAGTTTGGTTCAGACAAAGGAAAGGACTGGGAGAAGTGGCTTTTATTTCTACTGTTTGCTTATTGTGAAGTATCCCAGAACGCGACAGGATTTTCAGCATTTGAGCTGATATCAGGTGCACAGCCCACTGGATGTTCTTCAGGAAATGTGGGAGGACTCTGATACACCTAAAAACATCAGTGTTATCTGTTTTATGATGAAAATGCTACGGCCATGGCTCGTGAGGACATCTTGAAGTCACAAGCCAGGCAAAAAGTATGGTGTGACTGTGAGGAAGCTGGTGACCAAGTTCTATTACTTTTGCCCACATCTGAGAACAAACTGTTGGAGAAGTGACGTGGCCCTTACCAGGTGAACAAAAAGCTTGGTGCGGTGATTTACTGCAAGTTAGATTATCAGTATTACCAGAATGTTTTCTCTGTACTATGTTGCCACCATCTTGGAGGTCCAGACGGACAAACAGGAAATGGTAAATTCAAGCCTCTTTATAGTAGGGGAACTGGGATCTTGCCAAGTAGTTAGAAACAGAGGTGTTTCTTGGACATTTTCCATTCCTACAATATTGTTTTAAATGAGCTTATGGGAAATGACGTAGGAATAGGTTTGATGTGCTGCTACTTCTGAGGCAGCTTGTTATCACCTCATCATGTAAGCTACGTTCCTGTTTGCAATCCTTAAAGGTGATGCTCAGAGTGCAACACTGAGTATTAAGGTGACAATAGCCAGCTGACCTCAACAGTTAAACAAAGTCGAAGCCTCTTGTCTTCCTTCCTGTATTCTGACGATACAACATCTTGTTGGCTCTAAAACCTAAAAGAACTAGTCCTAACCTACTACGCCTCAACATTGGTCCTCCGAGCCAGATGCAGTTCTGAGGATGGAGCCAGATGCAGCAAACATCCCGACCAATCCAGTTTAAAGACTTTCGAAGTTGACTACACAGGCCACATGTGGGACATCCCACAGCCTCTCGAAAGAGTTGGAGGGTTCAGCCTCAGTATAACCATACGCAGTCCCTCTACAGCGACAGAAATGGGGCCTGTTATAATACACCCCATCCGCTGGGAGGAAGTGAACAAGATCGGGACTTTAATAATGATCTCTCATCTGAATCCACACCCTCCAACTTGCTGGGGTCCTCAATCTTTAATAAAATATATTTTGTGCTTGAAATAAGTGGGAAAAAAAATCTGCCAATGGAACAAGTGAAAATTCTCCAGTTTCAAGATGCACTGTCTAAAAACAAGTTTCTATATCTCAATGAAATGTTACTCCATAGCTGATTATGACTTATTTTACGGGTAATGAGCTATTTTGACTAGAAATAAGACAAATATACTTAGTAAGATCTTGAGTTTTTGCAGTGAGTGCCTGAATTCCAGATTGAATAATAAGTTATTCACAATGCACAGAGGCTTCTACCTAGGGCTGCTCGATTATGGCAAAAATGATAATCACGATTATTTTCACTGAAATTGAGATCTCGATTATTTGACGATATTTATTTAACAATAACAATGTGTTGAATAATGACTTTAAAGATTGTCAAAAATAATATAAAATAGTGCAAATACTGATAACAGTGCAAATGTTTGCAATATAAGAAATAAATGAAAAATGTAAACATCTATGTTTAGTGAACTTTGCAGTGTTGCTCTGTGGTGCAGCTACGACACTGTAGCAAAGTTTACACACTGTGTCTACTTGATCCACGTCTGACTCATGAACCCATAATGTTTCCACACCACTCAAGTTTTTTTACCTCTTTTCAACCAACAGCAGTCAATCTCCTCTCCAAATAACTTCTGCTTAGCTTTCCGAGCTTCCCTCAGGTCCTCTTAATTGTTGTGACACGTGTTCCTTAACCAGGACTTTAATGATGTTAAATAGCATGTTTGTAAGCGATTTAAAGAAAAAGAGCGAACATGTGTAGATTGAGTCCATACAGTTCTAATGTTTCCTCATTTTTCTGAGGTCGTCATTTAGGAACGTGGTGGGTAGCCGAAAACGTAATATGTTGACGATTTATCACCTAGCGTAAAATGTTACGCTTTGGGAGTGAGAACGTGTTGGAAATGCGGAGAGGTGCGCTCAATTTGCATGGAGCAGCGCGAGAGTAAAGCACGAGGGAGGGGCTAATAATCGGCTCGGTCATTTTTAATGATCGTTGAAAGCCCAGATCGTAATCGAGATTAAAATTCGATTAATTGAGCAGCCCTACTTCTACCTTAAGTTCATTACCCTGAGGCTCAACACAAAGAGCGAGGGTGAGTGTTAGAGCTACACTCCAGAATGGGAAGCATCCATGAATACACCAGGGAGATGTACTCAAGAGCTGAAGACAGAGGTGAACAAGAACAAGTATAAGTATCATGGAAGTCCTTTGGGATGTACTACGGACAGACAGTAAAAAGTGGCTGAAATTGAGAAATCCTACGAGTAGCTGGAATAAAAACAGCTAGCACAGGGTACAGAACAGGGGTTCTGATCATGGCATCACAGGAACATCACTAAGTACAAGACAGTAGTCTACCACAGCAGTAGATCTCCACTTGTAGACTGTGGAAAGGTGTATATAATAGCAAAATGTAATATGTAAGTAAGTATAGGGATGGGTATTGTTTAGGTTTTATCCGATACCTGTGCGGTGATGCTAGCGTTAGCCACGTTAGCACGTTACCTTCTCAGTCAGAGGCTGAGCTCTCTGTTTCGCTGCAGGGTCCCTTCATTCTTCACATATCCGTGTCGAGCCGAGTGTAAATCCCGAGGCTGAACGGCCTTTGTACCAGCACACACGCTTCTTAGCAGGGCGAAGCTATGAGCTAGAAACATCCAAGCAGACAGCCTGTGTCTGTCCAACCAATCAGAGAGCTCCTTACATCTCACGGTGTGGCTGATTTGAATAGCTGCACAATTTTTAAAATGAAGTTGTTAATCCAACAGCTAATCCAGCAGCTAATCCAAAAGTTAATCCCTGAGCGAACAGGAAAGGTTAATGGTTTTTGAAATGCGGTTTATTAAATTGAAATTCAAAAATTAATTTACAAATGCAGAATTTATTCTACAATTCATTATTTAAGCACAGAAATCTTTATTTCGATGCGCGTGGCTCTTGTGGTCTTCCATAATTAACCACACATAATGTTAGTCGACAAAGAACAGAAGCCGCAGTCGTCATAGATTTGGCAATCCCAGTAAAAGGAAATATTAGAGAGAAGCATAAGAAAACAGAAGTATCAAGGGTTGAAGAAACAGCTGGCACAGATGTGGATGGTAAATAAAAAAAAATAAAAAGTCCAAAGTGGTCCCAATTCAATACACTGGGGGAAGTCCAGTTTGTCATTAAGTATCGAACTTGCAACACAAACAGAAGATGGAGACCGGCCAAGATTTGAACTTTATCACTAATCAGTTTAAAAGACTATAGAGTTATCCTAAGAGTTTCCCACAAAGTAAGGTTCCTCAGAATAGTTTTCTTTTTTCTCAGTAGCCTTAACCAGTCATACGAGGCATCATGCAAGTTTAGGTTTTTCCAACCAAATGAATATCTTATTAACCTGTGACTGCTATCATTATGCATGTTTTACTTGAGAGTCACACTTTAGGTTTGTCCACGTTTTAATTTGCAGCTGTAGACTTGTGAATATTTCACACTAAATTTGTGAGTTCAGTTAAAAAGATCATGGGCTGTCACATCTAAGTTTATGTGGTGAGTCACGCATCTGCAAGGTGGACAGACACTATCTCTACTTTTAAGATTAGGCTTCAAACTTTCCTTTTTGCTAAAGCATATAGTTAGGGCTGGACCAGGTGACCCTGAATCCTCCCTTAGTTATGCTGCAATAGACGTAGGCTGCCGGGGGATTCCCATGATGCATTGAGTTTTTCCTTTCCAGTCACCTTTCTCACTCACTATGTGTTAATAGACCTCTCTGTATTGAATCATATCTGTTATTAACCTCTGTCTCTCTTCCACAGCATGTCTTTTATCCTGTCTTCCTTCTCTCACCCCAACCAATCACAGCAGATGGCCCCGCCCCTCCCTGAGCCTGGTTCTGCTGGAGGTTTCTTCCTGTTAAAAGGGAGTTTTTCCTTCCCACTGTCGCCAAAGTGCTGCTCATAGGGGGTCATATGATTGTTGAGTTTTTCTCTGTATCTATGAAGCGCCTTGAGGCGACTTTTGTTGTGATTTGGCGCTATATAAATAAAGTTGAATTGAATTGAAGGTTTTCTTTTGCACTTGAATATTTTTTATGAGCAGGTAACTTCTGTGTTTATCTGACACACAAGAGTGTCTTTTCTGTACACCAGCCAGCCACAATATGTTATTAAGCATTGCTTCAGTATTGTAAGAAAATAATAAAACATTGAGTTTATAGACTGCATTCCAGTTGCAGAGCATATGTCCATATTCTATTTGCAGTTCTGTTCTTTATGTGGTTGGATGCTTAAATGATTGGATAGATGGTTGGTTGGCTGTTATGCACTGCAGATCAGCAGTATTGAGTTAGTTGAATCTGGTAGAATCTATTCTAGTTCTCTAGAATTTCAAGTGAATGTGCAAATAAAGCTGACGCTATCAGCCGGCTGCACACCTGGAGACACAGAAAGAGAAGGGGTGAGAGTGAAAAGGTAGAGACGAGGAGAGAGGGGTGAGATGATGCTTAATGTGGTGTGTAATGCTGTTTTTCTGTCTGTGATTGGCTCCATTTAACCCCGAGCAACCTTCTCTCTCGCCCCCTCCCCACCTCTTCACTAGCCAGGTGGATCACTGTCTGAGCTGCTGCCAACCTATAGGCTAAACAGATTGTATATTAGGAAGCATACAGTTATCTCAACCTGCTTTTGAGCAGATATTCATTTATCTGTCCTCACCCATTCACTGTTACCCGACCATGCTGTGTCAGCCACATCTGTTACAAATCAGCACAAACCAGAACCCATCATAGGTCACACAGAGGGAGAGTTGGATAAGTGGAGCATAGAGGAAGAAAGGAGCAGCAGAAATAGAAGAAAAGATTCCAACTTGTAACATTACACAGATCTATCAAGTGGGGAAATTTGTCCATAGGAATCTCAGTAACACATATGGCATCATAAACATTTAACACCTAGGCTAAAAAAGTGAAATACTGGAAAGAGACAGGTGTGTTATGCTGCAGAGCCATTCAATAGTGCCATGAGCAAGAAATCATCGTCTGATAAGGTGGATTTTTCCCCCTATATGAGAGTACCCTGCACCGTCAGCAATCATATTCACAGTGGCTTAATATCCCAGGGAATGTGGGTGATTAAACATTCGTCATGCTGAACTGATCATTCGTAGCAAAATTTTAAATGGTCCCAAAAAGAAAGGGATTTTAAAATCTATCAAAAATATGCACACAGCCAGAGGGCAGAAAACATAATGGTGTCATGATAACGTTTAGATTCAGCTCTGCTTGCCATAGTAACAGTGCAATTATGGTTTTACACATAGATTTCAATGGAACATCCATGACTAGCTGCATATTGACAACTGTGGATGGGGCCATAATAACTGCCCTAGGAGGTGTTTTTGTTTTTGTTTTGTTTTTTACATCCATCTTGATACTAGACTTATTGGTAAGGATACTCGATGCTACTTAGGGATGGGTATTGATAAGAGGGCGATTGCGGCTCAAGAGTTGGGAGTTCGCCTTGTAATCGGAAGGTTGCCGGTTCGAGCCCCGGCTCCGACAGTCTCGGTCGTTGTGTCCTTGGACAAGACACTTCACCCGTTGCCTACTGGTGGTGGTCAGAGGGCCCGGTGGCGCCAGTGTCCGGCAGCCTCGCCTCTGTCAGTGCGCCCCAGGGTGGCTGTGGCTACAATGTAGCTGCCATCACCAGTGTGTGAATGACTGGTTGTGTAAAGCGCTTTGGGGTCCTTAGGGACTAGTAAAGCGCTGTACAAATACCATTTTCGATTCTGTTTAACGATTCGATTCTCTCTTTTTAAAAAAGGAGAACACGATTAGCTTAGAACTTTGTTTTATATCTTCTCTTTGAACAAGATAGAAATTCAGGAGTAACATGGCCTTACAAACCCAACAGTGAGATCTTAAGAGATCCACAGCCTACGGCTCTTCAATGGGGTGTCACAGGGTCCCCGGGGAAAAAATTGTAAATGTAAAATAATAAAATAAATATTCTTCTGTAGCAATAACAAAGTATAACATAAATTATTCTGTAGCAATTACACAAGAATATCCAGTAATGTCCCTACAATTAAACACATTCACTTACTGAAAATCATCTTCTGTGACAAACGGCTGCAAGCCTTTGACCACAAACTGAGTCACTGCTCGGTGACATTCGTCTATCCTGCCTGAAAGGAGACGCTACGGTAGACTGCAGTGAGAACTGCCAGCATCTGAGCCAGACTCTGTCTCATCATGGTCACCTAAACGCACAGTAATGGCAGGTTTTGTAATAAGGCAGATCGCGCTAACATAATCTGCACTGTTAGTTGATTATTTACCTGCCGTATTAACGGGAGAGGACGTGCAAACGTTACCGCTGCTGCTGGGCTGAGATTCACGAGTCCGGAATTAAAAACACGACATTCATTTAAGGTCATCGTGTGTTTGTGAGCAAATGCTTTTGCATATTCGTAGTGTTTCCTCCCTTAAATGAAATATCTACTTTGCAAGTATTGCAAGTTGTTCTGTTGTCATCCGTTCTCGTAAAGTATAATCAAACTTTTGAGTGTTTGAGCCGCTTAGGCGCCGTGTTTCCTGCCAGGTAAATGACGCTCCGCAACGTGGTGACGTCATTCGGGGCGACTGGAATCGATAAGGGAATCGTTTGTAAAAATGGCAAAAAATTCCAAGGAATTGAAACAGTGGGAACCAGTTCTCAACAAGAACAGGTTTCCATACCCATCCCTAACGCTACTCAATTGAAAGTTGTCTTGACACAATGACCCACACCGTACATAAACTGGAATCATTTAATTTAACCTCGGTGCTGTATTTTTGCTTTTTAGTGCCTTTTTAGGGCATTTTTAATATAATTATCTAACCCATAATAATATAATAGGCTTTGTGGTACCAAGCGTTTGTGATCCTGTCCAAATATCACTTCTGGCTACAAAAAACCAACATGGCAAACAGCCAAAAGCACTAGAGCTTCCTGTCAATTAAGAAAAATACTATTTACAGAACTAACCTTGAAGGTCTTTAGAGGATTGAGTTAAAACAGAAACCTTCAGTTACTTAATAGCTTAACTTGATAGCTAAGTCGAACCCTGAGCTTGTAAATCCAACAATTTTCAGCTGTAAAAGTGATACGTCACGAATTTCAGCAAACAGACTGTAAAATGAATGCATTTTGTCGTGAACCCTTCACAAACAGAGAGATGTGTTTAAATAAACGTTGTGGAATATTCCGTTTATTTGCACACTGCCAGCAGTCTGGTTCGAGGACTAATATGTTTTTCTTTGTCTTCTTTCAACTTCAACCCCCCACCCGCCCCTTCTCCATCCTCTTTCTCGCACCTCCTCCCTTTTCTCAGTAGAGTCCTGTAACAACATTGATTTGATTACTCTGTGCAGCTACAGTCTTTCTTTGTTATCATCCTTCATAAATGTTTAAAGAGCATTAAGGAGACAAACAGACCGGCTGGACAGAGGGGATCTCTTAATGCTTACACGACCGTTTCTCTCCTCCCTTTAGAGATTAAAAGCTTTACTTTGTTTCTTCTGCCTGCTACTCATCTTTACTCATCATCATCATCATCATCATCCCTCTCTCGTCCTTTGCCATCTGAATTCTGGATTATTTTTGTAGGTGATGTTTAAGTGATGTGGAGATAATGGCAGTGACGAAGCCAAGTAGAAAGGTGTGGAGGAAAAAAGATTCAGTAAAATGTGATTAGCATTGCAAACGAGATAAAATCATTTTATTATGAGTGGATCTATCATGCCAAATAATATTACAGGCACAATGCATTATGACTGCTGTGCTTGGAAATTGTTATCTATACATTTTCTCCTGCTTATCAGTGTTAGGAGCAGCAGTCTAAGCTGAGATGCAAGACTTCTGTCGGCTCAGCCACCTCGTCTGGCTCTGCTGGGACAACACTGAGGTGTTCCCAAGCCAGCTGAGACATCATCTCTCCAGCGGATCCTGAGTCGTTTCCCAGGTAGACATTCCTGAAAGACCTCATCCTGGTGTCATCCAGGAGATATTCTTTCAGGGTCTTTTTAAAGTGCCTTGAACCAACTATTGTTGTGATTTGTTGTGTCAGTCTGCCCCAGGGCAGCTGTGGCTACAACTGTAGCTGCCTCCACCAGTGTGTGAATGTGAGAGTGAATGAATAGTGGTATTGTAAAGCGCTATATAAATGCAATCCATTATTATTATTATTATTTGTGCTATTTGAGCTGAATTGAACTCAATTCAGTTGAAGTAGGCGTCCTGGTCCAACTGACTGAGCTCCACATCCAGTATCAGACGTCTTTTGGAGCAAACTCATTTCTACCGTTTGCTTGTGCACCTTTATTTTATTTTTTATTGTTGCCGTAGGCGAGGGCTGGAATGTAAATCAACCACCCAGCTTTGCTATAACACTTAGCTCTCTCTAACAAACCTGGAACATCAGCTGCAACTGCAGATTTCAATCCACTGCTCCTTTCTTCCCTTACTAAGAATATATCATAATTAAACTATTTTACTTGGGCCAGCAATTTTTTCCCCATTTAGAGCGGGCAGTCTATGGCCTCAGGCTTTCAAGTAATAATTTTCATCCCAGCCGCTTCACACGGTGCTGCAAACAGCCACAATGAAAGCTGGAAGTCGTCGTTTGAGCTTATCAGAGGAGTCGCATCATCTGCAAAAGGCATGACCCTAAAATCAAATCCAGCACACCTGGGGCTAGCCTAAATATTTTATTCATAAAAAATTATGAACAGACAAAAGGCAGCACTGGTGGAGTCCAGCACTCAGTTCAAACGGTGATATCACTTGTTCCCAGATCCTCATCCTACAGTAGGCGTGTCAGTGGGACTGGAGTCTTTGAAGTACTCAACCTTATTATATTCTCAGTTGCAGACATATATCCTGACTGTCTACAGGAAGGCAAAAGTCATGCTCCACGTGGCCTGCCAAGTGTCCATCATTTGGTCTTAGGATTATCACCATGAAAGGTGATAATCACCTGAAGACTGCAGTTTATCACAGCAGGCTCAGCAAAGGAAATGCAGAACGTGGTCTGCTTGGACTGAGCGCCCTCGGACTCTCTCCAAATGCTAACAAAGTATTTGGAAAAACAAAGACAGTGACAACTCTCACTGTATGTTGAGCCAACTCACCAGCACGTGATAATCAGCTGACAGCTGAACTGTTGAACTAAAAATGCACAGTTTAAATGACACTCCTAATGTTTATTACATGTACACAGAATTATTCCAGTGTCCAAGGATCAAACATTTAATGGTGACCTTACAAACCTTCAAAATTAAATGTTATCAAATAGTGTAAAGATCTCCACTCTGGAAATTTTACTGGAAGGCAAAACCGTTTCAAAGTGTAGTGTGTGTGTGTTTGTGTGTGTGGAGAGGGCCGACAGGCAGGGATAGAAATAGGTTTCTATGGGGAAAGGGGGGAGGAGCTGATGGAGGTGGATTTGGATGTAAAGAGAAGCTGAAGCTTGAATTCAAACAGGGTCATTGGTGAGAGATGAGCCATGGAGGCTGAAAATACTCAGCACTAATTCTAGAGCTGCTGCTCAGAATGACAACTTTGGAGCAGACATGACAGACACGCATGCATGCACATGCAGACACACAAGATTAGAGGTCTGTATTTGAGTCTCCTGCACACTAATAAAGAATCTTGCCTGTGATCAGAGTCCAGTCTTTCTGTCAGATGTTTGTCACCAGTGTTGGTCAAGTTACTTGAAAAAAGTAATCAGTATCTAATTACTGATTACTTCCCCCAAAAAGTAATCCTGTCACTTTACTGACTACTTATTTTCAAAAGTAATTAGTTACTTAGTTACTTTTTAAAAACACGATTTACAACCTGAATAGGTGATAAAGTGATAGATCTTTCAGCCCAATTCTACTTTTTCTACATAATCATCATACAAAATGTAATCAAATGGAAAAGTCTCTTTTTAAAACTTGTTTTATTCGTTTTAATCTTTTAACTTTATGCATCAAGCAAACATTTAATTATCTGCAACATTCTCTGACTGGAAGAAATTAGTTTAACATTTAAACCTATTTTCTGCACATTCCAGCACATAAAATAAAATATTTTGTGTGTTTACACTCAGTCTTTCAAATAGATGCAAGTAAAACACAGCAGAAAATAAATAAAGTCAAAGACTAGCGGTCCTGTTGCTCTATTTTCACCTGTAAAGCAGGAGTGGGGTAGGCGGAGGGTTACCCTGGTGCAGGTGTGCAGCGGTCAGTGGAAGAATCCGCGAGTTTCTCTGTGAGTTTCCCATTACGTCGTAGCTACTCGGTGCTTGTTTGGAAGTTTAGGGTTTTTTTCTCTGTAAAAAGAAGTTTTCTTCCCACGCACAACGGACACTAATGTTTTTGTCACTTTTTATGGAATCAAACTCAAAGTAAGGTCAGTACTTCCACGCTTTAAACGCTGCACGCTCATACTCTCTCTGCACTCGATATATGATCCATTGTTGATCTGCACACAGCTGTTGTCACGAACGTCGCACTCGCTTACGTCACTGTCATGAGACATTCTCGCAAAAAATCACGGTTTTAGTAACGCAGTAACGCAGCGTTCCTACGGGAAAGTAACAGTAATCTAATTACCGTTTTTGAAATAGGAATCCGTTACTTTACTCGTTACCTGAAAAAAGTAATCAGATTACAGTAACGCGTTACTGCCCATCTCTGCTGGTCACTAGCAAAAATCAGAACCGACCGGCTGCTCCTCAGCAAAGAAACCCACCTGATTATTTAACCCTTTAAGACCTACCATAGAACCAAGTCCGCCAGAGCTTATATTATATGTTTACATGCTGTGGAGCCATTTTTGGGAGCATTTCAAGTTGCTATACATCAATACAACCATTACAGCCTAGATTTTAATAATATGTATGAATTAAGTGCATAGTGATTACATAAATTGCAAAAAAGTGCAATAAACTACAAAAAAATGTAAAATCGTTTTTGTTTTTTTAACATATATTTCTAGTTAGAGAAATTTAAGAGGCTTATCCCTCAAAACTGTAAATACAAAAAAGTTGCACAAAATAGTTTCCCACCACAGGAAATTTATTTTGAGTGTCTTCATAGTTTTATTTTTGAAATACACCAATTTTTATACACTGCAGGAAAAACGAAAATAAATATTATAGTGCAAATTTGCAAAAAAGCAGCATATGCATCAAAATAAACTATTTCCAGCAGTGCAATATGAGTCCTAAGCATCCCAGAAACGACACAGAAAGTCATAAAGTCAAACATAACTTTTAAAAACACCAGTATAGGCTCATTGAGGCCCGGACGATAAAAAACAACATTTCCGCGAAAATGACGTCACTTCCGGTTTCGGGCAGGTCATGGCGGACATGAGATAGTTCGCGCTGACGTCTAATCCAATGTAGGAAGTGTTATGAACAGCTGATCGGATCGGCAAAGCGTGTTTCTGGAATATTATGTTTTTGTTGCTGCAAGTGCTTTTTATGCAGTTTTTGCAAAGCTATATGTGGAAGGAAACTGTGACCGAGGGCAAGCTGATGGCATAAGATGTAAGTACAACTCCTCCGGTTTCATATGCAAATAAAAATTATTGCGCTAGCTCACGTGGTTGCAGAGCTACCGGGATTTAAAAATAGTTACGCAAAACAGAGCGTGCCCGCTCCGACCGGTTTTAAAGGGTTAATAAGCCTGACAATGTGTGTTTGCTCTGGTAGTTGTATTGGTGTAACGACTGCTTATGTTTTGGACCCAGACAAACGGCAACTTGATGTTCAAAAGCTTGTTTGGGTGTTTAGGGCTGAAAGTAAAGTTAACCACCCTTGACACAAATAAATGCTCACTTTTCTACTTTGTATCACAAATTACTACAAGACAGTATTTATTCAGCTGAAACCCACTTTATGAAAGCGTTTATATTTCCTCTTCCAAACACCTGGGGTTCTGTCGTTGTGAATCAATGGCGCGTGGCACAGACGCACAGGGCGTGGCGAGTGATTTGTGGTCATTTTTATGACCTGAGGTGCACAGTGTTGCAAACAGCATGAGATGCAGTGATAATGCATTGATAGGTTTTGCTTTTATAGGCGGGAGAAAGTGATGATACGACTGGTCATCACCACACAACTTATAAAATGAAGCTACCTGACATCGCCTGAGTGCATCAAAAACATTTAATTATCTTTTATATTTGACTCTATACATGTAATGAGAGTGTTTTGTGGATGAAAGTAATTTACACCATATACATATAGGTGTGTGGCTTCCTGAATATATGAGTGATGTCACTATCACCTCTTAAAAGTTCTTTTTATTTATATCAGAATGATTATTTTAATGAGACAGATGTAGCCTCACTGAAATCTTACAGGAGTGAGGGGGCTGTGGTTTGCTGAGTTGGGGGCTGCCGTTGCCCTCCTCCTCAACTATGTCTGTGAGAGCAGATTTTTGCCCGGCTCAAAGCTTGACTGACATCTGCTATGTATTATATGCAATAATTTTTGATCTTCCTTCTTATGGAGTTATTGCTCTGAAAGAAAGCATCATTTATTTCTTCTAAAAAAAAAAAAATCAAGGTATATTATACACGATGGTTTTGAACAAATAGTCACTTCAGGCTCTCATGTAAACGCTCCAGCGTTTCCTGGCTCTGCTGGGTGCCAGGCGGTTCTTGGGTGCCTAGGGCCCTGTTCTCAGCTCGTCCCAGGGTGACCATCTGATGGGGCCAGATGCCCGTCGCCTCTGCTTTCCCAGGACTCTCGTCCTTTGGCCGTGGGCACCCCATCTGGGGCCGTTCTCCTTTTTCCTGCTGGGATGGACGCACAGTTGTCACCATGATGTGTGGTCTCACATCTTCAATACTGTTGTGGATTGGATCTCCTGGATCTATCCCTGTCTAACTCTGGTTCCTTGGGGGAGGGGGCGTCAATACAGCTTCTCACTTTCATTTTCAAGTATATTTTGTGAGAAAGACACATAAACAGACACACACACACACACACACACACACACACACACACACAGATGAAGATTGATTTATCCATCTCTGCATTTTCATATTTTCTGTTCCCACTACTGTTTTTTTTCTTTGTGCAGCAGTTGCCGATACATCATCCTTTTTCCCCCCCTTACTTTTCCCCCCTGCCCATCAGCTTAGTATCGTCACACTACAGATATACTGTAATAACTGAAATAACACTAATAGAAATTAATAAAATAAACACACAAGAGTCAAGGGGAGTCTACAGAGAATTTATAGATCTGAGAAAAGCAAAAAGTGTTTTTCAAAAGCTGTCAGACCAGATGGGATTTAAAAAGGAGGAAGAAAAATAAAATGATGTCATGGCTACGCCCAGTTTTACACAGACTATTGTTTTGAAGGTAAGTTAAAGAATAAGAGACTTCGTGTGATCCTTGGAAAGTCGGTGCGAGTATAACAATACTACTATATTACTTTCAGTGTTTGCACATGTGCTTGTTGTCATTTATGCCAAGATCAAATGAGTTTTTAGACAGACGAGTGTTTTCATCAGTCCCACACTGACAGCTTCTATTAAAAACACCCTTGGATTCATTCTGATCACAGTTTGACAGGAGTAATTTCCGTGGCATGCAGGATGAGGAGATGAAATGCAGACACGACTTAATTTAAACATTTTAATGTCTTTTTTTCTACTGAAGAAAAAAATGTAGTTACTGCATCAAAAGCATATAAACATGTAAAATCGTAGCTTGTAAATAGCAGCTTCAGTACAAATCGTTCACAGCTTTGGGTCGAGCTCAGCAGTGTCTCTCATTGTTGGTGAAGACAATATTTCAGTTAGTTGAATGCCCTAATAAAGGTATTGTAACTGAGGTTTGCTGTATCAGGCCATTTGTGGTGGCTGCAATCTGTCCTGTACTTAAAACTATCGCCTGAAGGAAAATCTAGATGCATCTAAAGTCGATTGAAATAACAGCAATCCCCGCATGCCGCACTCGTGCATCATAATGTATGTGCATTCTTATTACTGTGGCCATATGGCTGAGCAAATGTGCCAACTAGCAACTTTGTATCGCTCTTCGTTTGGAGTCTTGATCAATGCGCATTTTTTCAGATGCATAAAAATGTTATTTCATCATCATCCATCTGTACGCTCTGCATGCAGCCTCACATTTTGCAAGTTAGTGTGGTTGTCAATCTTTTTATCCCCCAGCGGTTATGTATTGCCCATGTTCACTGAAATCCTCATGTCGTCACATCATTAAGCATTTTCAGACGTAATATATTTACACTGTACGATTTCTGAACCTGAAAACACTGAAATCACATGCAGTTTGTTTCATTTTCAAAGCTCGTACTTCTATTGTCAAACACTCTTCAGCTGTTAATGCTGAGATAAAGCAGCTCATGTCATCCATGCTGAATGACATATTTCAGTGCTGTGATGTTCTTTGACATATCTCAGCTGCAAATTATGGCAAAAAACAACTAACAACACTGTGAGCTTTTTACGTGATGCTAGACACTTTAAACATAAATCAATGTTGTCAGCTCTTAACCTGATAAAGTGTGACACATACATTCACTTTCATTTTAATGCTCCCACACAAAACTACTCTCACACCAAACAAGCTGTACCCACAGCCCCTCCTTTATGAGAAAACAGCAAGGATGAATGAAGAAAAATCTGTGTGGCGCATTTCAGGTGAAAACACGGGCCTGACTGTCGACGGTTCTTACAGAATAATCTATGTCTGGCATAACTGTTAGTTAATGATAGCTGAAGAAGAGTTTTTAAAACATCTGCAGCATAATAACATTACCTGGCAGTGTAGCTATCACACACAGAATCACAGCATTACCGATATCTCAGCGCTCCAGCTAGAAAATCCCAGAAAGTTAATTCTATGAGCTCTATAGCAGTTTGAGTAGTAGAAACATTTTGTCACTCATCCAAGTAGAAGAAGTCACTTGGATGAGTGATGAAACGTTTCTCCCACAGATGAACAGAATCAACTTATGGGAGTTTAAAAATGGCCTGTATTTGTATGCACTACATTCAGTCAGCCACCCATCCACACACTGGTGATGGCAGCTACATTGTAGCCACAGCTGCCCTGGGGCGCACTGACAGAGGCGAGGCTGCTGGACTACCAGTAGGCAGCGGGTGAAGTGTCTTGCCCAAGGACACAACGACCGAGACTGTCCAAGCCGGGGCTCGAACCGGGAACCTTCCAATTATAAGACGAACTGCCAACTCTGGAGCCACGATCTGTCAAGGAGTGCAGTGTGGCAGGCAGGAGTAGGACCCAAAATGTAGGTGCTCAGACTCAAGGTGTTAACTCAAAGTCACAGCTTTATTGGCTGGCAGGAAAAACATACAAACTAAACTGGGAAACAACAAACTAAAACTCACAGGGAGACACAAGGAGATCCACACAGCAAGAGGGACGACACAACCCTGACTCAGAGAAACACGGGGTTTAAATACACTGGGAAGTAACGAGGGGAATGAGACACAGAAGGAGAGCACAGCTGGCAGAAATCAGAACTGACGAGACAGGGAGCAAAATAGGAAACACTCACATGAGACACAGACCTTCAAAGTAAAACAGGAAGACGCAAACTAGACTAAGGGAGACAGAGCAACTAAGAAACACAGACAACGCTCCGGCTCTGGCCTGGGGCCCTGGCCGGGCCTCGGGGGCCTGGGTCCTGGTTGGTGTGTTGCCGGGGTTGTGGGCCGGTGGGTATATGGGGGCCCACCACTGGCGCGGGGTGCCGCCGGTGCGCCGAGCCACCTGGGGGGCTCTTCAACTGGTGGGGGGGGGGTTGTCACATCTTGCAGGAGCTTTCCTCTCTCAGGAACTCTCTCTGCAAGGGGGGGAGATACAGGAGAGGTGGAGGAAGATCTCAGCCTGGGCGTCTATTGTCTTATGTAGTCTGGAAGATGAGTGGATGATGGGGTGGGTGCAGTTTTCTCTGTGGTGGGGTTGGGTGGACTGCCCCGGGCTCTGTGGGGCCGGGCGGCGCCGCTGCACTGGGCCCCGGTTCGGATGGGCCTGGGCCCCCCTTCCCTGGCGGGTCGCGGAGTATGGGGGTGCCTACTGGGGTCAGCGGGGGAGCTGGCCCCAGGGAGGGGTCACTTGCCCCTCCCTTCCTTCCCTCCCCATCTCCAGCTGCCTCCCTCTTCCCGCTCCACCGCAACCACCCACACATGCAGGGCCTTGGAGTAGGGGTGTGTCACCAGGGTGCAGAGGAGGTAACCCCCCCCTCTGTCCCCTTCTGGCTGCCTCTGCCTCAATTTTATCCCGCAACTTAGACATTCACATTACTCACACTCTCATTACACATACATATAGGATCTTGGGGGTGGGCACGCTACACGGAATCCCAATTACCATCAGGGTGTACACCTCACCCCTGGCGTTGTTGCCCACCTCTCAATTTTAAATACACGTAGACATTGAGGGCTAGCAGGAGGGACTATGCGCTTACCTGCTGCTCTCTGGCAGGTAGCTCCATGCCCTCCTGGGTTTTAAATGCACCTTAGAACACACATACATCAACACTACAATGAGCGGGTGGAGGGAGGTTAGGAGTCTTCTCTCACCCTCGTTCTCTGCGGTCTGCTGGAGCAGGGGGGCTAGGAGGAGGAGTTGGCCGTCCGACTGGGGTCTGGAATGTGGGGCCTCCCTGCTGCTGCGGAGTCGGGGCGGTCTGCTTCTCCCCACCGCAGGGAAAAAGGGTAACACAACCTGGGTCTGGGTGCAGTTCCCCCCTCCAGGGGCAAGGGTACCTAGACCCGGTTCGTAGAGTACGCTTGGGGAGTGTGATTGTGTGTACAGCGTCTCTTTATGTCTGTCTCCACGTTGGTTAAGTGTGGAGTAAGTGCATATGAGAGCATGAGGGTGGGAATGGATGTTTGTATCTGTGTGTGCCTGTTTGTCTGTGTCTATATGTCAGGTTGGGTATCAGACGCCACCTCTCTGAGGACAGCTCAGGCCCTCCAAGGTTTGGAGGCCTATCTCCCCCCACCACTTCCCCTGCCGGGGGCGGACTCCCTCAGACATCGGTGCGTTGGTGGTTCTTTGTGTCCGGGGGTGGACGTCCGGGTACACACCGGCTCACTCCTTGGCGGCTGTTTATCGGGGCCTGGAGCCTGGGGCTCGCTTGGGCCACTTCGGAGGTGGGGTGCCCCCGGCCTCTCGGCCTGGGGCTCGGTCACTCAGGCACAGCTGGCTGCCGGCGGAGCTCACGGGCACGTCGCTGCAACCCCCCCTGGCTTCTGCTCCGTGGCTGCTGGGTGACCCCTCATCTGGGACTCTCCTCAGCTCTTTCTGGGACAGTGGCACGGCTGCCCCTCTGTTGGTCTTCCTTGGTCTCTTGTGTTCTGGGGGCCTCTGGATGTCTGGAGTTTTGATCTCCTCCATACCTGCTTCATGCCCTGGAGGACGGGGCAGTGGCCCCCCACACCCTCTAGCAGATCATTACATGAAGGAACCTTTTAAGAAAACAAGCGCGTCCATGCTCACAGGTGTACACACGGGTGATCACACACACAAACTACACCCTTTTTGGCTCCTACTCAATGCACACTGTGCTGTCGATCTTACGTGCTGCACAATAATGTTTAATATTTAGTATTTACTGTCATATTCCCATATATCATTGTGATGTTGTTTATTGTATTACTCTCGTTTTCTTCTGCCTGTTTTCTTTTTTCTTTCTCAACAGGTGATCCAGGTGATCGATATATGTATTTTTTTTTTTTTTTCTTTTTTTTTTTTTTTTTTGCTTATTCTGTTGGTTTTTGTTTTTTGCCCTTCTCCCCCGTCCCTCTTCTCAACTGTTTTTCTTTCCCTCTTTCTTTCTCCCTTTTCTTTCCCCCAGTCAAGTCTGTCCCGTATTCAGCAAGTGAAAATAAAATAAAGAATAAAAGGTGAATCAAATGGACCATTACGGCAAAGCTGGGATGGTCAATTTGGTAAAGAAAATCCGTTGGGCATCTTTCTTCGCCTTTAGACAATAATTCTGATGGCAAAAGAGCCAAACGGGACAGGCGGGAAAGGAAAAGAGGAAAAAAAAAAAAAAAAAAAAAAAAAAAAAAAAAAAAAGAAACACAGACAACACCAACAACAAAGAGACACAGAGGGCAGCTACTAAATACTCAGAGAACTAAACAGAATACAAGAAAACCAAACTAAGACACTACACTAAAGAATAAGCTGGGACAACAAAGAGAACTAAGAACATAATACAAAAAACTCAGAGGCACAAGAAACTCAAAACACTGGGTCACTGACCCAGGACTGTGACACGATCGCCAAGATTCTTGCCTTAGTTAGTTGTAAGGCAATGAAAAAATAATAAGGAAACATTTAGATTCAATAATAATAAATAAACATTGTTTGCTGTTTAAATGTCTAATTTACCTAACTAAACTAATAAGCTCCTACCTAAGACTGATTATCGATTTATTGACTCAAAGTGATGGAAAAACAGCAGTTAGCAATGATTCTACGTGATTCCCACATCCAGAGCTGGAAAGCTCAATTTAAGCTCCCAGGAATGAATCAGAAGGTTGGTGGTTTAATCCGTGTCAAATGTCCAGGATACTAACTCAAGTTGCTCTCTGATGCATCCATCTGAGTGTGAATGTTAGACAGAAAAAAGTTAGAGCGATTAGGGGGAATAAAATCCTTTTGGTGCTCAGGGTAGATGGCCGTTCCTTTTTTCATACATTCTTCACTTCACTTTGGATGAATCTGATACTGGGAGGAGAGTTCAACTTGGTATTCAGTCCAGAAACTGACAGATTCATCAGCTCCTGGTTTTCAAGTCAAGTCAAGTAGCTGTATTGTCATTCCAACCATGAGGTACAGTACACAGTGAAGCAAGATAACGTTCCTCCAAGACCCTGGTGCTACATATAACAGACAATCGACACAGGACTGCATGAAGTGCAAGCGTGAAAAAATTGCAAAAATTACAAGAAAACAAAACAAGGACAGTCCAATACCAGGCAGAACAGAACGATACAGACACAGCAGTGCAATAGAAAAGTCCAACAATGACTGAGGATTGTGCAAAAAGTAACTTGATGTATGAAGGTGTGTGTGTGTTTGTATGAGACTGTAAATAGTAAATGATAAATGGACTGACTCTTATACTCTAGACTGCATCAGGCAGCAGAGCAGGTCATCTGCTAATCAGAAGGTTGGTGATTCAATCGCTCCAGTCTTTGCAAGCCAAATATCCTTGGGCAAGATACTAACTCCAAGTTGCTCTCCAATGGATTGGAGTATGAATGCGTGTGCATGTTAGATAGAAAGCACTTATTTAGAGGAGCACAGAAAAAAGCACTTTTCTGAATAGGTGTGAGTAGGTGAATCAGGCACGTTGTGCCTTTGAGAGCTCAGATAGAGTAGAAAAGTGCTATATAAGAACCATTTATCTTATTCCTGCAGTAACTCCATACCTGTCCTGGATTGGCTCCCAGGAGGTGCTCAGATGTGAGGGAAGCTGCTGCACGACTTTCTGTTTAGTAACTCTGTGTGACGATTGATGAGTCCTGCTCGTCCGTTTTGATTCTGTGGAGGATGCCATGTTTCTTTATTCTGATCCTCAAACTGAACTTATCTCCTGTCTTTTGAGAGGGGTCCCTCTTCAACAGAAGCCTTCACTGTCACTTCTTGCCACAGTTTTTGTCAGCTTGAGTCGTGGACTTCTCAGACCCTCTTGTGGCACCTTCTGTGTAAGGGATGAGTGATCAGTTAGTTACTGAGTTCTCCATCAGTGCTGGTTTCTGTTTCTGCTCCTCACAGCTTAGTGGGAGAGGAAGCTTCACCTCCTGGGTTTGTTACCTCAAACTGACACTCAGGCTGAGGCAAACCACTGCACCTGAGAGGACACGCAAAGTTCTACCTGATTTTCAGGTCAGGATCCAGTAACCCTCGTACAGGAAGTCTAAATCAGCTCTCTGTTTAAAAAGTCCTGACCTCATTCTTCATTCTCAGGACTCATTCTTATATAATGTTTTTTATTCTCCCGAAGCACTCAAAGCATAGACAGTACAAAGCTTAGAGCCTGATGGGTGAGGCGATTCAAGGACAGTGCCTCTGTCCTCTTGGTGTCTACCCTGCTTATCTTTGATATTAGTGAAGGACCTGAGCAGCCACACCTGTAATGGCAGCTCCCCTCTAAATTGGACTGGATTGTAGGCCTCAAAGGTCTGTAACTTTTAAAAAGCTGGAGTAACCTGTAAGAGCTATTCACACTAAAATGGATTAACACTTTTAAAAGGTTTTTAACTTTTCGCAAAGGGCAAAAAAGGAATATCCTGAATTTAAACTTCTTTAATGCAGGATATGTTATTAAAGCAGTTTAACAGGAGCAAAGAAAAAGCAGAATCAAATATTAATAATCGCATCATAATAATCAAGTCACCTAAATTTTACTTAGCATTTGCTCAGAGTGAGAACCAAATATTGGTTCTAATCTTTGGATTGTTACAGTGTTACAGAGATTGGAGAGGAGAACGGGCACATCCAGGCCTGAAGATGCACATCTGCTGGTTTAGGGACAACCCAATGGGAAAGGAGTCAACTCTGGTAGGAAACAATGAAGATCCAAATCTTCTTTAAGTTATACTGTAACGTGGTAAAAACGCATGGAAAAAAAATCATAAAAGCAATGTTTTGTTCAAGAGTACTTACGGGGACTAGAAAGAGAGAGCATGTTTCTCCTATACTGGCTTCTCTTTACTGGCTCTGAGTTAAATGATGCTCCTCACATAGCAGATCTTGAATAATCAGGCCCCAAAAGTGCATGGAACTAAAACATTTTTAACTCAATCCCTCCTCCATTTCAGGGGCTAAAAAGTAATTGGACATAACTCAAAAGAAAATGTTCATTCCTAATATTTGGTTGAAAGCCATTTGCTGGCAATGACAACCTGAAATCGTGAACTCATGGACATCACCAAATGCTGGGTTTCCACCTTTTTAAGGCTCTGCCAGGCCCTTAGTCCGGCTTCTTTCAGTTGCTGTTTGTTTTTTTATTCACTGTAGATAAGTGTGTGCAGTTATCTTCAGAAGAGGATGCTGAATGTTAAGTGCCCATGAAAGAGGCTGGGGCCCACATCAGGGCGGGGCTGTTCAAACAAAAGACATCAGGTTCTCACCAATTAACCAAGGAGGAAATTATGATCCAGACTCAAGAGGTCGATCAACAATTATTCTGTCACCAGTGAACAGTTCTGATAGCAACCGTTCATGTAAGTAAAAAAAAATGTAAAAAACAAAAACAAAAACTGAAAAAAACCTGCTCCTTCTATTATGTTTCTCATTATTGTGTATAATCCCTGCTTTTATGCCTATTGTGTGTGCAAGGCTTTAAGCATTTCTACATTTTGAGTCAGAATCAGCATTTCATTACTTTATTAATTCCTAAAGAAATTATGTGAGAAAGAAAGTTATTAAAACAGATGAAAGTACAAGTAAATAAAAAAATAATAAGTAAGAACAAGGCTAAACTAAAGAGAAAAAGCAGGAGCAACTGTAACAGGCAGCATGCTGATTGGTGCACAGAAACGAAGAAGAAGAAGTAATTCAAATAAAGGCTGTTGTATATTATACCGTGTTCTTTAATTCATGTAAATGCTTTCTTTGCTCTGAGATAGAAATTTTTTTGGTTTGTTTTTTTACAAAAATAAAAAAATACAAAGATAAAATATTTTTAAATTAAACGGATCATCTTGTTTAGTTAATCTTGGTTCAAGATATTTTCTTTCAAAGTCAGAAAGAAATGGCACAGAGAGAACCACTGACAGGCTAGTTCAAAGTTTATTTGACTTAATAAAGTACTTGAGTTGAGTGTTCTTAATTCAAGTATAATTGTCTTCTTATATTTAGATTGTGGCAGTTTTTGCAGTACCCTTGCTGAGCCTGGTTCTGCAGGAGGTTTCCTCCTATTAAAAGGAAGTTTTTTCTTCCCGCTGTCACCAAAGCACTTGCTCAGAGGGGAATTTAATTATTGGGATTTTCTCTGGGTTTTTTGTATCATTGTAGGATCTTTGCCTTGCAATATAAAACACATTGAGGCAACTGTTGTTGTGATTTGGTGCTACATAAGTAAAATTGAATTGAACCAGAATTCTATTAAAGTCATTATGAAAGACCGGACACATTGGAAGTCAAGATAAGGAAATGTCATGTTGTTTATTTATTATTCACAGGTGAACACAGCAGAGGCATGGAGGAGTTCATACCACACATTTGGCACATTCAGCAAGGCAAAATGTCAGAAATAGAAATCCTTCATGCAGGGACACATAAATGCCCCAGGTCAACACTTTTTCACCAACACAGTTTGAAACTTCTGTCACTATCAGTCTATAGATCTCAATAAACTGGTGTTTACTTCTGTTTATTTGCCTTTTTCTTATCTGTATGCAGGAAAGCCTGCTTGGAATTCATGTGCCTATGAAACGGTCAGTAACAGTCCGAACATGTGAAAAGCACAGGAAGTATCAGGACGATCGACACTAAAATGCGAGAGAGTTGGGAAAGCCCTGTGGTAATGCACCTCCTTTATTCTGGCACTTTACTTTAGACAGGGAGGAAATGTCAGTTTGTGTGGAGTGCTCTTAGCCCTCATCGATGTTCTTTAAATAAAGTATGTTTATCACTACCTGCTCACCTCCAGGGTCCAAGCTTTAGTCTGGAATTATCCACAGAAAAGGTTTACGTTTGACAAAATGAGAGAGAAAATCCATCTAATTTGCCTTCATGCTGCTGCCTCTTCTCTGGAGTGACAACTTTTTCTCAGGGTTGTGTGTGTGTGTGTGTGTGTGTGTGTGTGTGTGTGTGCGCGTGTGTGCATGCATGTGAACATCATCGCCTCAATCTCCATGACAATGATATCCTATTCAGCTAGGCACCTGCCAGGATAAGAGGTGAGTGTGGAGGAGTTCAGTCAGTCAACCAGGGAAAAAAAGCATCAAAATGTCCACCCCACCCTCACCAGGTGTTGGTTTACTGAAAAGGATCAAACTTCCAAAAATTCATTCAGCTAAATTTACCCCTTGAAGTCACCCAGGGTGCAGAAACTGCAGTAGCCATGGCAACACGTTGCAGACAGTGACCAGATGGTGCAGCTGTGTTGAATGGGAAAATAAACATCATGCTTAAGAGACAATACACTACAGAAAACATCACAAACATCAATTTATCTGTGATGCAGGGAAGCTCATCTCTAAGAGTTCAGGAGTCCATGAGAGGGGTCCTTGAGGAAGGTGTTCACCAAATTATTAACGGTACATAAAATTACTCAACTTAATAATAATAATAATAATAATGGATTGTATTTATATAGCGCTTTTCGGGGCCCTCAAAGCGCTTTACAATTCCACTATTCATTCACTCTCACATTCACACACTGGTGGAGGCAGCTACAGTTGTAGCCACAGCTGCCCTGGGGCAGACTGACAGAAGCGAGGCTGCCATATCGCACCATCGGCCCCTCTGGCCATCACCAGTAGATGTGAGAATGAGTGCAATAGAAGGGAATACTCAGTAGTGGCAAGCATATTATAGTACATACTGTCCCCTGATTACATGCAGTTTGACAGTCTGATAAAAGAAAGGAAGTATAGCAGATCTAAGGTTTTCTATATGTTGAGGGCTTTTCATAAATTGATGACACTGATGCATCAAAATACCTTTGAAATAAAGAGTTGTTTAATATGGAAACATTTTGCACAAGTGTAGCCCAGCTAGGAAAAAAGAGCAGTGGAAAGGTTTTTTTTGGTGTATGATGTAAACAATTTAGTCATTTCTTTCTTTTTTTGTTTTGTTTAAAGGAAGATGTGGACAAATAAGATTATCTGTTGTCGTTAAACTTGGCCAATCAGCAATTAGCTCCCAGCGACCCTTGCTGTTGACCTTGATCACATGACTTTCTGTAGTTGCCATTTCGTTCCTGTTCATACAATGCCATGTGCCAGAGAAACTAATGTTCCCGAAGTTGAATTGCTAGGAGTTGCAAGCGAATCTGCTGCAGTTTATTTTGGTCGGTCAGAGTTTCACCCTGTCGTCGGTGGGTAAGAAAAGTGGGGAAAACCTAATTTGTTAAGGAGAAAAGGGCAGACTTAACGGGACGGAAAGTCTGCTAGCCGCTAAGCTAACAGCTAGCGCTCACGCTAGCAGAATTGAATGTGTTTATGTGTGTGAAATGGCTAGCGACTGCGACCGTATTACGTTTAAGAAAAAAAAAGGAAAAGAAAAAAAAACAAAAGAAATGGTCCTAATCAGTTTTATGTGTAACAATTTAATTCAATTGTAAGACGATTCTTGTATTTTCAGTTGTGTTCTTTGAGTTGTTTTTTAATGTACAAGTCTGGTGAGCTACTGTGAGTTGCCGACTGCAGCTACAGTGTTTACTCTAGAAGCTGTGTTTTTGTGAACATTGTCAACCCTTCAGGTTGATAAAATTATAGCTCACCTAAGAGGATATGATGCTGCAGTGATATAATTTTATTGTACAACAGCGCTAGCTGAAATAAGATATAGAGTTACACTGATACTTATTGTTCATTCTGAATGTTCTAAGTAAGTGTGGCTGTTTCACAACGGTGTATGTGACTATATGGACCTGTGACCTGTTTATAGGTCAGGTTTTTTTGTTATCTGGTAAAAGGATGACTCGACAGACGGACCCAATCTGAAGCAAGCCCTCATTGAGGAGCAGTGATTCCACAGTTCCAGTTAACTGGATGGCGAGCCAACCCAAAAGTGAACAGGATTTGCTGAGGTTTTATTTCAAGCCAAAGTTTTGTTCCCATTGACGCTTCAGATACCTGCAGGACTACAAACTTTCTTCCTTCATCGGAGTGTGGTAGGACAAACGTTAAACAAACTGAACGGGCCCCAACGATCCATCAGTTACCAGACATTATTCACTCATACATTTGACTCAGAGAAAGCTGTATGCGCGCACTTTTATTTAGTTTGTTATTTTGGGGGGAAATATTTTGTATTTTATTTCATTGCTTTCATTACATTTGTTGCAGCTGCTGTGTGTCAAATATAACAAATTTGTGAACAGTCTACTGTGGTGTGGTCTCTCCTTATTGGTGTTTATACCTTGGGCTCCTGTCGATCCTAGATTTTCTGATACTGGCTAGTGGGAGTTCGGTCATTCTTAATAATAATTCATAAGTTGGGTTACACAAGACAATAGAACAGAGGTCTCCAACCTTTTTTGCGCCACGGACCGGTTTATGCCTGACAATATTTTCACGGACCGGCCTTTAAGGTGTCGCGGATAAATACAACAAAATAAAACTAGTACCGGTACCGAAAAAAAGAAGATTTATTCATAACACACGTGAAAAGACCCAGGAAAATCGAGTTAACGATAAAAACGAAAACAAAATAACGCTGAAAACCGATAAAAACCCTGAAAACCATACATTTCACACCTGAGCCTCAACTCTCGCGGCCCGGTACCAAACAACTCACGGACCGGTACCGGTCCGAGGCCCGGGGGTTGGGGACCGCTGCAATAGAACATACCCTAAATGCTTAGTGGTTTTGCTGAAACCATATTATGCAGTATGAGTGGATACGGCTACTTTAGCAGAGTTCATTTTTAGCTTTTTAACATTGGTCTATATTATTAAGAAATAAGTAACCTACTCTTACTTCAAGGATACTAACTAGTATGTCTTTTGTTGAGGATCTGAGTGATCCATGAGTGATCAGTCTTGATTTGGTAAGGTTTAGGCAAGTAATTTGTACTTTAATTTGCATTTAAAGGTTAAAGCATTTCAACTATTTGGCTTGGTTTAGGAAATAATCATAGTTGAGATGATGGAAATAAGAGCATATAAACCTCCAACCTTTACACAAAAGTGGATGTGTTGCTGGGAACATGCCAACACTCAACACATTTTAACTCTTGAATATCCAACTGACTTATTTCCAGGCCACCTACCACCACCATTACTGAGACTAACAAGCTGATCTACACCACGGCAGCAGTGATCATTGAGATGCTTAGCTACAAGTTGAACAGCCACAAGGAGCAGTACCCTCCATGGAGAAGGAGACTAGAGGCCAAAATCAAGGTAGCACAGAGGGAGGTTAGCCAAATATCGAAGCTGCAGAAAGGTGCAATGCAGAAGGTGCCTAAAAAGTACAGCAAGCTGTCCATACCTGAGGCCTTTGAAAATGCCAAGCAAAGACTCACAGCCCTGACCAGCCGCTTGAAGAGGTACACCACAGAGATAGAAGGCAGGACAATAAACCAGCTGTTCTGCACAGAACCAGCCAAGGTGTACTCTCAGTGGCAAGGGAACAATATGAGAACAGCACCACCAAGGCTGGAGACAGAGCAATACAGGAGAAGGACACAAACCATAATGGCAATGCTCAGTGGCTAGTGGATGTAAGAGCAGACCACAGCAACCTCCCTGAACAGGGTCCAGTAACCATCACAGTGGCAGACACCCAAGAAAGGGTCTCCAGTATGAAGAGATGGACAGCACCAGGCGCTGACATGGTTCCTACTAGCAGCACAAATGAACCAGCTACTAGTCGATGAGAGACACCCAGAATGGCTAACTGAAGGCCAGACAGTCCTGGTCCCCGAGGACACCCAGAAGGGATCGGTCTTATCCAACTACGGGCCAATAACCTGCCTCAGTACCAAATGGACGCTCCTGTCAGCCATCATAGAGGCTAAGATGAACAGGCACATGGGTGGCCTTGTTCATCTTCACTCAATACATGAGTGGGGCCCTGAAAGCAACTGGCAAGAATACCAGAGGGGCAAAACACCAGCTACTGGTAGACCGAGCAGTCAGCTGAGACTGCAAGACCAGAGTGACCAACCTGTGCACTGCCTGGATTGATTACAAGAAGGCCTATGACTCAATGCCCCACAGCTGGATCCTGGAATGCCTAGAACTATACAAGATCAACAGGACCCTGAGAGCCTTCATCAGGTACTCAATGGGGATGTGGTGTACAACACTGGAAGCCAACTTCAGGCCCATAGCACAAGTCACCATCAAGTGCGGGATCTACCAGGGAGATTCTGTGTCCCCACTACTGTTCTGCATAGGCCTGAACCCCCTCAGTGAGATCATTAACAAGACTGGCTACGGATACCGACTACAGAATGGAGCAGTTGTCAGCCACCTCCTGTACATGGATGACATCAAGCTGTATGCCAAGAGTGAACGAGACAGCGATTCACTGATCCACACTACCAGGATATACAGCAATGACATTGGAATGTCATTAGGACTGGAGAAATGTAGTCGGATGATAACAAAGAGCAGCAAGGTAGTCAGAACTGAGGGGATCGAACTACCAGAAGGCAACATTGCAGACATAGAGGACAGTTACAAGTACCTGGGGATCCTACAGGCAAATGGGAACCATGAAGAGGCTGCTAGGAAAGCTGCAACCACCAAGTACCTGCAGAGAGTCAGAGAAGTCCTGAGGAGTCAGCTGAACGGTAAGAACAAGATCTGGGCTATCAACACCTACGCCCTGCCCGTGATCAGGTACCCTGCTGGGGTAATAAGATGGCCAAAGGAGGAGATAGAAGCCACTGACATCAAGACAAGAAAGCTCCTTACCATGCAAGTCCAGCACCCTGAGGCTGTACGCTAAGTGGAAGGAAGGAAGCCGGGGACTGGTGAGTGTCAGCACCACAGTCCAGGAAGAGGCAACGAACATCCACGAGTACATCACGAAGATGGCCTCAACCGACCTCGTGCTCAGTGAACACCTCAGGCAACAGAAACCAAGAAAAGAGAAGGAACCATCATGGAAGGACAGGCCCCTGCACGGTATGTACCACCGGCAGATAGCGTACGTGGCTGATATCCAGAAATCCTACCAGTGGCTGGACAAAGCTGGACTGAAAGACAGCACAGAGGCACTAATCATGGAAGCACAGGAACAAGCTCTAAGCATGACATTGATAGAGGCTGGGGTCTATCACACCAGGCTGCAGGCTGTGTAAAGATGAGACAATCCAGCACATAACAGCAGGGTGTAAGATGCTAGCAGCAGGGCATACAAGGAACGCCATAACCAAGTGGCCGGCATAGTGTACAGGAACATCTGTGCCGAATATGGCCTGGAAGTCCCAAGGTCAAAATGGGAGACGCCCCCAAAGATGGTGGAGAATGACCGAGCTCAGATCCTGTGGGACTTCCAGATACAGACGGACAAAATGGTGGTGGCTAACCAACCGGACATAGTGGTGGTAGACAAACAGAAGAAGACGTAGTGATCGATGCAGTGATACCGAATGACAGCAACATCAGGAAGAAGGAACACGAGAAACTCGAGAAATACCAAGAGCTAAAAAATACCATAGTGGCAAACCTAACGCTACCCCTGACATCACTGGTGACCTGGTGGATGCTAAGAATTCAAGTTCAAGTTTGTGATTATTTAATGTTTAACTTTTTGAACCAGGCTGTGAATACAGCTTAGCAGTAAAAACAAAGAAACTTTAGCTGTTTGTGATTGTCAGTGGCATCTGTGTATGTTTCCATAGTTTGCATAAGAATCTCAGACTTTCACTGCATGAAAAAACGTTTTTGCGATGATTTGGTTAATTCGATTAAATTTACTCCTATGGGAGGACTTTGTATGTAAATGTCACATTATAATTTTTTTTCTCATTGGGTACACCATAGAGAACTGGATTTAATGACATTCACTAAACATGTCTGAGCATTTACGTCGATTCAAGCAATCTGGTAATCTAGTTACGCAGAACATATGGCTGAGAAGTTGAACTTACTATTGCCACATATTATTGCTCACTGCTCCAAAAAGCACAATGACTGTTACATGTATTTACATTACATTTATAGATTGAATAACACAGCTTTTTGCTGATGGTTTTTCAAGTTTTGCTAGATTAAGCCAAAAAATGTTCCCACTTCAACACATTTTGACTAAGGTGGCCTAAATTTTAAAAAAAATCTTAATGAATCTTTTGTGTGTGTGGGTTTACCATTTTCAAGTTTTCCAGTGTCTAAGAATCAACATTCTGTTTTCATTGCAGCATAACTGGTTTTAACATGAGATCTTCAAGAGACAAGAATCAGAAACCCTAACCACAGCTAGCTGATGAAAATCACCTCTGGAAAGATGCCCTATGTGAAATCTCCAAAGTGACTTCTGTTTTTCAGGGCACTCCTGAAGTCAGTGTAACAGATATTAAAAAGAGGAAGAACTGTGGGCAAAAGGAATCTCAGTTAGGGTGTTACTGTGTTGATACATCTTTGTTTATGTGTGTGTGTGTTTGAGTGCTCTGATGTATGTGTGTGTTAAGTGAAACAGGAGGGTTCAGGCTTGACAGTCACGCACAGGCACACCTTGCCAGTCCCATCTCTCACTCACGTTTTTCTCCCTGTCTGCCTTCATCATATTCCACTCCTCCTCCTCGTTTTTCTGCTCCTTCTTCCTCTTACCTTCGTTCATTTCGTCTTTTGCTCTTCCACTGTATCTCTTTTTCACCACTTTATTCCACCGCTTTATCTCACTGGATAAAGCTTTCTCTGCTCTGGAGTTTGTTTTGCTCTCTGCTCTGCCTTTATCTTTCATTTGAATGCTGTGTATTTGCAGAAGCAGAGAGAGAGAGAGAGAGAGAGAGAGAGGCATAAATGAAGAGAGATAGAAGAGAGAGAGAGAGACAGCATCCCCATGTCAGGCCAATGATGGATTAGAATACTAAAATACTGAAGAGAGAAAGCAGGCACACTAGAAACTCAAATCTGACATGGTGTGTGTCTGTGTGTGCACACACATTTGTCCATGCAAATCTACTGCTTGGTAATAGAACAATAAAAAAAGCGCTTCTTCCCATGAACACATCCTCCTCTAGTCCTCTCTCACCCTGGAGGCTTGTGTTGTATTGCTCTCTCTCTTCCTCTCAAAGTTGATTTAACGCATGACTTCTCTGCTTGTTTAGTACATATTATTGTAAATCACCAGTGTCCAGTCCATCCTCTGCCTCTCTTTCTCCCTCTTGTCATTCCATCATCAGGTATCTATCTTCACAACAAACAGCCAGAACAACAATTAAAGTGAACAATGGGTTCCAGTAAAAGGATACTGCTCCAGCCTCTGCCAGCCACATAATTCAGACACCTGCTCCCCCCTGAGCTGATCTCAATTAACCCCTGCTATCAGGTAATGCAGAGGAAAATGGAGTGGAGTGGCTGTGAGGTCAAAGGAGACAGTTCATTGACTTTTGAAGTAATTTGCTTTAAACCACATGCTCAGTGTTGTCAATTTGAAAAGGAACATCTGGTAAGTGTAATCAAAGACTGATGTTGTCTTTGACCAAGGCAACAATATCCTCTTCTAGTATTTTTGAACCCATGTGGAAGAAATTTGGTGTTTGGAGAAATGATTTTTGCTACCCAGCCCCAAGAAAGAAACATCAAGCTCAGCACAGCAGGGAGTGGGAAATGAGACATCCACCCATGGAAATAGGAGCAGCAGTGTTTTCAGGTGGCAGATACATGGAGGGAACAGAACACTGACAGCTCAACTGCACCGCCATATCGATGGCTTTCTGTAGAATCACAATAGTAGAGCAGCAGACCTTTGGTTGTGGAGGCGTTCAGGACGAGAGTATTTGCCATTAGAGCTCTTTTACCACTCAAAGTAAGATCATAGTCTCACAACAATTTATGAAACTGTAACAGAATTGTATCTATTCATCGGTGCTTCTGGACAACTTCTTGGTTAGGACTAGAATAGAAAAAGCTACACTGTTACATTTAGGCAATAAAAAGGCTTAAAAAAGAGGATTGTTTGGATTAAATGACAACAATTGGCACATTTTTCAAATCTTAATTTTCTTGTGATTGCTCATCATGTGATTATTGAGGTTTCTTAATAATATTGTAGGGTCTTTACCTTAAAATATTAAGCACATTGAATGAGCTGTTATTGTGAATTACATGTAAATTATACTTGAATTGGTTACTAGGGTAATGTGTGCTTCTGTAAAGGCGTACAACATACATGTTAGGTCTGCACACATGAAACAAATCACGTTTAAATGGTTAAATTTAAAGTTGTTTGACTGCAATTAAAAATAGCGTCAAACAACAGTTTTTTGATGAGTGAATAAATGCTTTGTGTGACTTTTTTTTCTTTTATCATTTTACCAAGTCTGGAAACAACTGCTTGTTACTTATTTCTGAACAAGTAATGTAACGTTTACCGCTTACTTAGCTTTACAGGTTTAAATTCTCTTTAACGCCAAAGAAAACTAGCTGCCACCGGTGGCTGATGTGAGCAAGTTAGCTAAGAACAGAGGGTTTGAGCAATATTGCATTCACCTTTTTTGGGAAATCAAACAGTTGATCTAGGATTCAAATATTTATCAGACTGTTCTGTTAATGGAAACCACAGATGAGGAGCTAAGATATAACTGAGTAAGATTAAAAAAAAGGCTCGTCACACATCATCTTAAAGATGACAGCTGATAATACCAGAAATTTTAGGTTCCTGTTACCTGAGTTACCTAATGTATTTACCTCTAAGCCACATGTCAGTCACTGATATCCTCCACTCTCATTTCAGGCATTTACCTCAAAGTTCAGCCAAGTTTTTCTTGGGGCCCATCCACTTTGCACTGTCAGTGATTATTTCACCGTAGGAGCTCACAGGTCTCCTTGCCAGTGTGGACAAGTAATGTGTTACTGAACTATATAGTAGCCAAATGACTGTTTAAGCTAACTTAGAAAGAAATTAACCTTGCTCATTTGTCAGGTCAGATGCGTTGGTTTAAATGTCGTCTTTACATAAAAATGATTTGCTTCAGTCCATTCCCAGTATTTGATGTTCAAAATTCAAGGCACTGATTTTATATGAGCCAGCTTCTATATTACATTATATGTTAGATCTGATGTCACACATGAAGAAATTTAAATTTTTTGACGTCTACATTTTGACTCACACATCTGAACTCCACAATGGTTTCTATCAGTTCCCTCACCTGAACAATTACACTTCAAATAAGCCGGTTGTTTAAGGGAAACGTTTAAAGTGTTGAACAGCCTGGAGGCCGAAGACGAGGCCCATCAGAGTTAACTGTAAAAATTACCCTTCTACATTAAACCTTTTGACCAAGGAAGCTTTGATAACTTACAAAGGTTGCAGATTTGTTATATTCTCAGTGCTTAAGCTGTAAATTCAAAGGTTCATAGCACCAAATGAGAGCGCCATTAAAACAACACAAGAAACAATGTCGCTAAAAATCATCACATACAGGCAACTAATTCTGCGTCTTCTGTAGTGATTTCAACTTAAGAACTGTCTGAGACCACACATGAAAAAAGGAAAATATGCTGTGAATTGTTAATTTATATCACAGCAGATTCAGTTTAAGCAGAAAGCTGACGCTGGCCTGTTACTCATCTTGGAGAATAAACTCTTACTGAGCATATAAATTCAAATTTACACCGTCATTTTTCTTTATTTTAAATCTAACATGGTCAAACTTTTATTGAATGTTTTTGTCTAATCAACTGGGGAGCTTTTAATGTTTAATTAGGTGATTTTAGCATTTGTTAGGGTGTGGATGAATCCATATTTGAGTCAGAACAGTATACAGCTGACAGAGCAGCTTCATGAGAAAGACTGACCAGGCTGTGAGTGTTTGAGAAGTTAATTAACAATAATCACTTTTCCTTATCAATTTAACTCTAACATACTTTATGATGAACTGTTTCTAACATTGCACTTTTCTATTCAAGCACGCCGTACAGCATGCCTCCTTCACCCACATGCATATAAGCACCTGTGTTTTCCATCTAATATTCATACAGAACATTCTGATTACTAGATGACAGAGATGTTTTACTCTATAAAAGGACACCTTGTGAACATTTCAGTGGTACAACGTGCCAAGTTGTCTTTATACTCTGCAGTGACACAGCAAACCTGTGTTAAGGCTTCATGAAAATGCATAACTGAGACAGTGACTGGGAGGATAAATGTTTTATTACTATTAGTATCCACCAAACTGCAGGCCTGAAAACGTGAACCCAACATCGTTAACAATAAGGCTTCAAAAATGTCCAAAATGAGCTTGTATATGTGTATGCATCCTCTCCTGTATTGCTGTTTTTATTGCCTTCTCGCAGAACATCAGTAGTTGCTGTGCAGACCTCCTCAGCATTTAAAGATAAGAGCTTTGCTCAGTCTCTTATCATATTTCACTGATTGACACATGCTTTGTCTAAGACCTTCATTAGGCCTTTGAGATTGTGTGTATGATTCCTAGCAGTTGCATCTAACAGCAGTGCCTGAGGAAACAGAGAGGTGACAGTACCCCGCAGACCTGTCACCTCTCTGCCCTAAACCCTTCATTCTCTTTGTAGTCTGTTTCCTTGGCGACTTTACAAAACAAACCTCTTCCTCCTCCTCTTCTCTATGCTTCCTTTAATATTCTGCAGCAGAAGAAAACAAGAAAAGCTCTTGTTTTCTGCTCTTGCATTA